>NW_006399861.1:5322665-5342102 GCF_000299155.1 Elephantulus edwardii
TCATTTGGTCTTCACTCATTAGTATTCAAGGCCTCAAACCTGTTCCTGAGATGGTTCTGAAATTCAGGTGGGATAGACTCAAAGTCATATTTTGGTTCCCGTGGATTCAGTTTAATTTTCCTCAGCTTCAGCTTGAACTTGTATATGTGTAGTTGGTGGTCTGTTCCACAATCAGCTCCTGACCTAGTTTTCACAGCTAATATTGAGCTTCTCCAACTGTTATTTCTGCAGATATAATCAATCTGATTCCTATGCATACCATCAGGTGAAATCCATGTGTATAACTTCATTTATGTGTCTTATAAAATGTATTTTCAATGAATAAGTCATTGATTGTACAAAATTCAATCATTCTATCTATGAACAAAAAATCCCAGTCCTGCCCTTCTTGTGCTTGCAGTCTTGCTAAGTTTAGTTAAAATTTATTTGCAAGTTTTTGTGTAATTCTAAAACCTCTGGAATGTGTCTTAGCAGTCACTAAGTGTGTAATAAAACAATACAGATTTTAAAGTAATATTGTTCATTCTCCAACATTAAAGCAGTGGAGAAATGTGTACCTCATTATGTGGCATTTCTCAAGTCATGTAAGAATAAGGAATGTTGTTTTCAGATGGGCTAGAAAAAAAAAAGCCAAGTAATTATACAGCTTTAGACCAGATTATGATCCTGAGAAGCAGTTAATATGTAATTAGATTCAAAGTATGTTGTTGTTGTTTTGGTTGTTATGTGCTGTCGAGTTGCTTGTGACTCATGGCAACCCTATGTGCAAGAGCCCTAAATCCTGCTCTATCCTGTGCCAACCTCACTGTCTCCAACACACCTACTCCCATTACCCCAATCACTGAATTGATCCATCTCACTGAGGATCTTCCTCTCTTACACTGTACGCCACCCTCCCAAGCATGATGTCCCTCTCCAAGGACTGATCCCTCCTTGCAACATACCCAAAGTATGTCAGATGAAGCTTTGGAATCCTTGACTCCAAGGAGCAGCCCGGTTTTCACCCTCCCCAGGATAAACCTGTTTGTTCTCCTAGCAGCCATGGTATATTCAACAATCTTCTCTAGCAGCACAGCTCAAAGGCATTAATTTTCTTTCTGTCATCCCTAGTCACTATCTAGCTCTCTGTTGCATAGCACATAATTCTGACGACTATGGCCTGTATCAGGTGCACCTTAGTCTCCAGCCTGACATCGTTGCTCCTCAGTAATCTTTAGAGGTCCCGGACAGCTGACTTTCCCAATGCAATTTGTCTCTTGGTTACCTGGCTTCTGGTGCAAAGAGTGTTGATTGTGGAACCAAGCAAACTAAAACTGTTAACAATCTCTATCTTTTCACCATCCATAATAATGCTGCCACTTGGCCCAGTGGTGAGAATCTTTGTTTTCTTGATGTTGAGCTTCAATCCATACTGAAGGCTGAAGTCCTTGACCTTCTGCAGCAAGTGCTTAAGGTCCTCCTCAGCTTTAGCAAGCAGGGTTGTGTCATCTGCATAACACAGGTTGTTGAGGAATCTTCCTCTGATCCTGATGCCACATTCCTCCTTGTATAGCTCAGCTTCCCAGGTGATCTATTCTGTACACAGATTGAAAAGGTATGGAGACAGAATACATCCCTGGTGGACACTCTTCCCTATTTTGAACTATGAAGTTTCTCCTTGCTTTGTTCTGATGACTGCCTCTTGGTTCAAGTATAGGTTTTGCGTAAGCACAATCAAATGTTCTGGGATTCCCATTCTTCTCAGAGTCAACCACAGTTTGTTGTGATCCACGCAGTTAAAAAGCCTTGCATAATCAATGAAACAGAGATAGACATTCCTCTAGTACTCTTCTTTCTCTCAAGATCCATCTAACATTAGCTATAATATCCCTAGTACCTCAGCCTCTTCTAAACCAAGAAGCACTAAAAGAAGATGGAAGAAGTATACGGAGCCACTGTACTAGAAGGGATTGGCTGACTCAGAAGAATTTCATGAAACAATCTATGAGCAAGAGCCTGTGGTGATGAATGAGGAAGTCCAAGCTGCTCTGAAAGCATTGGCAAAAAAAAGGCTCCAGGAGCTGACGACATACCAATTGACATATTTCAACAACAGATGCTGCCCTGGATGTGCTCACTAAGTTATGCCAAGAAATCTGGAAGATAGCCACCTGGCCAACTGACTGGAAGAGATCTATATTTGTTCTCATTCCAAAGAAGGTTGACCCGGCAAGTGCGGAAATTATTAAACAATGTGATTAATATCACATGTAAGCAAAATTGTGCTGAAAATTACACAAAAGGACTGGACCAATATGTCAACAGAGAACTGCCAGATGTGCAAACTGGGTTTAGAAAAGAAAGTATCCTATTTTTTAAAAAAATTTCTGTCATGGAACTTTTAATCCAGAAAATGTGTACAAAGCAATCCTATTTCCAAAATATTTAAATGGAGTTCTTATAACAACAACAAAAAAATCTATTTTATAATGAATAGTTATACCACTTTTAAAAGAGGTATTCTAGATGAATTTGATAGTAACACAAAATCACAACATATGTTTGATATTTAATCTGAAGAACATAATAATCACTTCGGGTAATTTATTCTTGGACAAGAAATGACATAGCAACTTAATATATTGTCAGTAGGAAATAAAAGCAATAAAACCCCCAAATGTGTACATACCTGGCTGTGTGTGTGTATATATATGTCTAACACCTGTTACTGAGACATTATTGAGATCTCATTCCATGCATGCTGTGCCAAAAGCAACCATTATATCAAGGGTTTGTTTGAATTGTTGGTGCATTTAGTATTACTGTTTGTCTTTCTATATTGTATGATTCCTGGGTATTTTTGAGTGTCACTAATTATGGTGTATGACACGTAGCAATGTTGTTAGCACAGTGTAAAGGGCAAATATTTTATTCAGGTATTTTATTTTCATGAAGCAAAATTTACTTATCACTACAGTATGAGGATTTACCATTTTTCATTACACTTTAGCACCCTGTAGCATATATCAATGAAAAGTTATGCTTTGCACTATATAATCCCATCTTGTACTTTAGTTAATGCTAGCACTGAAGTAAACCAAATTATGGCAAAAAATCATTAAAACTATAATTAAACTAACACTAGCTTAGTGTGCAAAAGTGTTAAATTATCCATTTATAAGCTTAATAAATGTGTATCAATACAGAAGAGGTCATATATGTTGCTGGCTTATTCTTATGATTACAATTCAAAGGGAAGTGTTTAGGATTCCACACAGACTATTAATAAAATAATACTTAATGATTGAAACTGAGATTGTATGCTTTGAACATGTTACTCTCAATGACACATTAAAGTGAAAGGATGCTTTTCATACTAGGGGACAGTGGCTTGTGTGATGTTTCCAGTGAATCACTGTGAATCCAGAGCAGTGCTGACTTTCTTGTTTCCTTTCTGTTAACCAATGAGGGTAGTTACTGAGCTTCCTATCTACAAAAATTTTCAGTCTTGCTCATGGGAATGAGAAAGCCCAAAAGTCAGGACCAGTAAGATAAACATTGACCTAAAATCACATGAACTTAAAAATAGAAACCTGGAATAGATTTTTGTTTTCTGCACGATGAAGGATTAAAATAACTGTTCTAGCTCTGGAATATTAGGTAAAAATGTCATGAGCATTTGCTAAACAAAAGCACTAATTTAAAGTCATGTATATGCATTTCCAATGTCTTGGTGTTGTGGTGGTTTAAGAACTTGGCTGCTAGCCAAAAACCTAGTGGTTCAAATCCACCAATCATACTACAAGGGGAAAAATAGTGCAATCTGCTTTCATAATGATTTACAGCTTTGGAAACCCAACAGGATAGTTCTGCTTTGTCCTTAGGGTTGCTAGGAGTTGGCATCAATTCAAGGGCAGAGGGTTTGGCAGAGTGGGTATGCGTTCTGTTGACAAAAATCTCCATGGCAATGTCAAGAAAGTGAAAATTTTTCATTTCTATTATGTATTTACTGTTGATAGGGTTAGCACTGAATAGGATAGGATTTTCTAACACAATTGATTATCTCAGGACTTATATTTCAAATTTTAAGATCATAGCTAAAAATCTATTTTCCCACACCTGGGCCATTGAGAAATTATTTTGTATTACAAAATAATGTCTAAAGTAGAATTTAAATTTTGTGACTAAACCTAAACCATGCTGTCAAATAGATTTCAACCCTCATGGACATAGTAGTTGTTAAGTGCTGTTCCTCCAGCACATCTCCAAAGACTAAATAATTTAATTATATTTTGTGGTTGTTATGTTCCATCGAATTGCCTGCCACTCACAGTGACTCTATGTACAACAGCCCTAAACCTTGCTTTATTTAACTTATAATTAAATTATTGGCAAGATATTTTTGTATCATCTACTGATCAAAAAGTGTCTGATGAGCTAAACAAGGTGACCGTCAATTCTACCTTTTGAAATATCTATGATTCTCCTGAGTAAATGTGACAAACTCAGAGGAACTTTAGGAATTGATAAAACTAGGGACTTTGGTACTTGTTAAGTGCCATCGAGCTGCCGGCTACTTATGGTGGCCCTTAAGTACAACAGCACCAAAGCCTACCCTGTCCTAAGCCAGTCTCACTGACTCTGACACACCTACCCCCATTGCTTCAGCTACTGTATCAAACCACCTCATCCAGGATCTTCCTCTTCTGTGCTGTCCCTTCACCCTACCAAGCATGATGTCCTTCCCCAAGGACAAGTCCCTCCTGGATACATGTTCAAAATATGTGAGACAGAGCTTCAAAACCTTAGTTTCCAAAGATAAACTTGGCTTCTCCCGCTCCAAAACAGACATATTTGCTTTCATGGTGGTCCATGGCATGTTCAAGACTCTTTTCCAGCATCACAACACAAAGGCATCAATTCTTTTGTCATCCTTAGTCATTGTTCAACTGTCTGATGCATAACAAGTAATTGTGAAGACCATGGCCCAGATCAGGTGAACTTTAGTCTCTAGACTGGCATTGTTGCTTCGCAGTACTCTGTATAGGTTACTGAAAACGGATTTTCCCAGTGCAATTTGTCTTTTGATTTCCTGACTACTGATGCCAAGAGTGCTGATTGTGGAGCCAAGCAAGCTGTATGTGCTAACAACCTCAATCTCTTCACCATCCATACTGATGCTGCCAATTGGCCCAGAGGTGAGAATTTTTGTTTTCTTGATGTTGAGCATCAATCCATATTGAAGGCTGCAATCCTTGTCCTTCTGCAGCAAACACTTCAGGTTCTCCTCAATTTCAGCAAGTAAGGTTGTGTCATCTGCATAACATAGGTTGTTGATGAGTCTTCCTCCAATTCTGATGCTACATTTCTCCTCAGAAAGCCCATAACTTAATTTTGAAAACTACAAAAGCTATTAGAGTGAAATAAAGATTAATAGGCATTTACAAATATCCAACATCGTCTTGACAATTTCTGAATATGGATGAGAAATACAATTAAGATAAAGAACGAAGCACCTATGTTTAAAAACTTTTTCTTAAATTTCATTGAGTCAAATATCACGACCCTGTGAACAAGAGATCTGAATCCTGTCCTAACCTGTGCCATCACCACCATCTCTGATACACTTGAGCCCATTGCTGTGGTCATCCAGTCAATCCACCTCAATGGGGGTCTTCCTTTCTTTCTCTGATCCTCCACCCTTCCAAGAATGATATTCATTTCCAAGGAATAGCTGCTCATAGCAACATTTCCAAAGTATAAAAGATGAAACTTTGCCATCCTAGTTTCTAAGAAGCACTCCAGCTGTACCTTTTTTCAGACATACCTGTTCATTTTTTAGACAGTCCATGGAATATTCAGTGCTCTTCTCCAACATCACAATTCAAAGGTGTCAATTCTTCTTCTGTCATCCTTATTCAATGTCTAGCTCTCACATGCATAGCAAGTAACGGAAAAGACCATGGCCTTTTAATCTGCAAACTGACATGATTTCCCTTCATTGTTTTGGAGAGGTCCCTGACAGCAGACTTGCCCAAAGAAGCAAGTCCCGTTATCTCCTGACTTTTTCTTTCTTAATATGAAAATGTAATTTTTAGACTTCAGGAAGGCGTTTTCCCAAGGGTTAATTATCAGGTAGTGGACAAGAGACATACATGTCCAGGATTACAGTAAATGTATGTGGAATCCAATTACTGTTGTTTGATTCTGTCATGTCATTTCTTATTTATAATGATCCCAAGTATACCACAGTTGGAATACTGGTCAATCCTACATCATTGCTTTGTGCAGTAGTTCACTCAACAGCACCTAAGAACACGTCCTCACAATCCTTGCTATATTTGAACCCATTGCTGCAGGCACTGGACTATTCTGTCTCATTGATTGTCTTCTGTTTTAACACTTTGATTTGCCTAGCATGATGTTTTCTAGGGATTTGTCATCCAAATAACATTTCCTAAATCCATGAGATGAAGGAGAATTTCAGTTGTACTTCTAAGACAAGCGTGTGCATTCCTCTGGAAGTCCATGGGATATGTGATATTCTTTGCCAGCACTGTATTTAGATATGTTCATTCTTCTTCAGTTTCCTTAATTCATGGTCCAGCTTTCACATGCTTATTATTGAAAATACCATGGCCTGGGTCAGGCATACTTTGATCATCAGGTAACATCTTTGCTTTTTAATACTTTAAAGAGATCTTTTGTGGTATATTTTCCCAATAAAATATTATCTTCATAGGTATTGATTATAGAAATAAGTAAAGTGAAACACTTGACAACTTTTATACTTTTTCTGCTTATCCTGATGTTGTTTATTGCTCCAATTGTGAGGAGTTGAGGTGGTTTTTTAAAAATGCTAAAATACGATTAGTACTGAAGGCTACAGTCTTTGAGTTTTATCAGTAAGTGATTCAAGTCTGTTTTACGTTTAGCAAGCAAGGTTGTATCATCTGCATATTGCAGGTATTTATTAAGTCTTCCTCCAATCTTACTGCCTTATTCTTTTTCACATAGTTCATCTTCTCAAGTCCTCATCTGTTGGTTTTATTGGCTAGTGAAAAAAAAATATGAGACTTTTCAGATGGTGTCTGCACTTCTCTCACTGTGATATTGAGCTGCTTCGGTGTAAAATGTGCAATCTGTAAGGAGTCGTGTTTAGCTCAAAGGAATCTGAGCTTGCTTTACCAGATGTTACTTCTGCACAGAAGTTAAGAGGGAACATACAGCTGTTGCAAAATGTATATATATAGTACTTGTTATGTGCCGCTAAGTCAGAACTGACTCATAGCTGACCCTCCAGTGGGTTTTCAGAAGCTGTAAATCCATGGGAAGAAATTGCCCATCTTTCTTCCAAAGAGCAGCTGGTGGATTTGAAGCACACGTTTTTAGGATGACAGTGCAACTCCTTACCACTAAACCACCAGAAGTCCTTATATTGTAATTAGGTTCACATTTTAAAAAATATATTTTGTCTGATGCTTTGTTAGCAGCAGGTCTGTTTAAAGTTAATGTTCTTTTTTTCTTTCCTTTGATAACTAGGACCAAGAACATTTTAAGCATTCTTCTCCTGGAAGAAATTACTTGAAGCATGAAAAACATACCAGTATGGTGGTTGATTTAGCAATTATGTTTGTTGATGTTTGTTGATTTAAAAAAAAAAATCACCCATCAGTGGCCTGTTCTTTTAGACTCCACTTCAGGTGGGGCCATGACGTACTCTGGGCGGTAGAAAGCCTGGCTAATTCTGCTCATTTCCCTCCTTGAGCCTGGTTGCTATAACAAAGTTTTCACATGCAAGCCTGTCTTTGCACATCTGTCTGCAAAGTCAAATACTGTGGCTTCCAGCAACTGAAACTATTCCCCTAGCAAAGTGAAATGAAGGTAGTGCAGCAGTTACAGCCAGAATTCCCATGTCAAATGATTCTGCACATCAAGTTGAAGGTGTTGCTAAGGCCAGTTGCCCACACTTTTCATGACTTTCTCCAGGAAGAGACTATTTTAGTGGTTTGTGTTTTACCCCAAGGAGAGAGGAAAAAGGTTCTTCGAAGTATGCCTAACAGAAGTGACCAGGACCAAATCTAAACGGTGCTTTTCTACTGAGATGTTGGAAACCAAAATCATATTTTTAAGAAATAATGTCCCCCTCGAATGTTTATAATTCTAGGCTAGGCCAGACTATGCTGTACCTCATGTTCAGTGAGTTTTATTTAAGCCTCTGAGTTTGTTATAGGAAAGAAAACCTCTTTTGCCAAAGAGGAAAGCTGTTGTTTTGTTTTTTAAAATAGAAAATATTGACAAAAAAATTCTTTTCCTAAAAAATGTATTATAATCTCATTTGTATGCTTATCACTTTACGTGAAGTGTATAAATACATAAACTGGTGAGGTTACTGGAAGGTCATGGCAGACACTCTGTTGATTGTTGTGGAGGGTAAACCATTTAATTTCCTTTTTGGCATTTACATGGTTTTATGAGTGTACTAATGGTAATAAACAATGCCAAATTGAAAAAAAAATAAATTTTTTTGATCTGCATATAGGTTAAATAAGTATGGTAAAAATGTACAATTTAGAAACACACCTTTCTCAATTTTAAACTATGAACTATCTTCTGACTCTTAGCCTGTGTACACATCTCACAGGAACACAATTAAGTGTTCTGGAATTTCCCTTTTTCACAATGTTTCCATTACTTTCTGATTCACATAGTTAAATGCTTTTTCATGGTCAGTAAAACACAGGTAAACATCTTTTTGTTATTCTTTACTTTCAGTCAAGGTCCATGTGACATCCAGTGATAATATCTTCTCATTCTATATTCTCTTTTGAATTGGCTGGAATTTCTAGTGGTTTCCTATCAATACACTACTGTGGCCACTACTAAATTATCTTCAATAAAATTGCACCATATCTCTTTTACATGTTTCTTTCATTTTAATGTATTATAATGAAAGATGTAAGAACTCAAGTTCTTAGTTCTTACTTGCTGAAACTGATGAGGGCTTAAAGCATTTGCTGCAGAGGGTCAAGAACTGTAGTTTGTAAAATGGATTGAAGCTTAACATCAAGAAATTGAAGATTCTTACCACTAGTACAATTGACAGCATCATGACAGATGGAGAAGAAATTGAGATTGTGAACAATTGCAGCTTGCTAGGTTCAACAATCAGCCCTCTAGGTACCAGTAGTCAGAAAATCAAATGGATAATTTAATTAGGAATATGTGCTATCAAGAGCATCTCCAGAGTGCTAAAGAGGAAGGATATCAGTCTAGAGACTAAGGGGCACATGTTCCAGGCCATGTTCCTTGCAATTACTTACTATGCACCGAAGAACTGAAAAATGATCGAGGTTGATAGAAGAAGAATTGATGCTTTTGAATTGTGGTGCTAGAGAAGAGTCTTGAACGTACTATGGACTGCCAAGAGAACTAACAAGTCTGTCCTGCAGAGGGTGAAACCAAGCTGCTCCTTGGAGACAAGGATTTTTATACACCATCTCACATACTTTGGGCATGTAGCAAGGAGGAACCAGCCTTTGGAGAAAGATATTGTGTTTGGAAGGGTCAATGGACAGTGCAAGAGAGGAAGACCCCAGATAAGTTGAGTTGACACAATAACTGGGGTAATGAAGGTAGAGGTGTATGTGTCAGAGCAGTGAAATTGGCTCAGGATAGAGCAGGATTCAGAGCTATCATGCATAGGGTTACTATGAGTCATATTTGACTAGTTGGCACATAACAACAACAACAACAACAACAACAACAACCTTACTTAGAAAGCCAAAGGGAAAAAACATGCTTGGCATTTCTCAAGTGGATAGAACTCAAAGAAATAATTCAGACCTCCAATTTAATATTGCACATTCTTTAGAAAATTTTTTAAATTAATTTTAATGAAAAATTATAGAGACTTTGGATTTCCATTCATTCATTGTAGCACTTTTCTCCGCTCCCAACCCTCCACCCAGTACACTACACTCTTGGAAAAGTTGTTGTTATTGTTGTTGTTGTTATGTGTCGTCGAGTCGTTTGCGACTCATACCTACCCTATGTACAACAGCCCTAAACCCTGCTCTATCCCGTGCCAATCTCATTGCCTCTGACACACCCATCCCGATTACCCCAGTCACTGAATCAATCCACCTCATAGAGGGTCTTCCCCTCCTGTGCTGTCCCTCCACTCTACCCAGCATGATGTCCCTCTCTAAAGACCTGTCTCTCCTTTCAACATGTCCAAAGTATGTCAGGCGAAGCCCCAGAATCCTTGCCTCCAAGGAGCAGCCTGGTATAACCCTCTCTAGGATGAATCTGTTTGTTTTCTTGGCAGTCCATGATACATTCAATACTCTTCTCCAGGACCACAGCTCAAAGGCGTCAATTCTCCTTCTATCCTCCCTAGTCATTGTCCAACTCTCTGATGCATAACAAGTGATTGCAAAAACCATGGCCTGTACCAGGCGCCCCTTAGTCTCCAGAGAGACACTGTTGCTCTTGAGTACTTTAGGGAGGTCCTTAACCGCAGACTTTCCCATCACAACATGTCTTTTTATTTCCTGGCTACTGGTGCCAAGAGTGTTGACCGTGGAGCCGAACAAACGGAAGCTGTGAACAATCTCAATCTCTTCACCATCCATCCTGATGCTACCGATTGGTTCAGTGGTGAGAATGTTTGTCTTCTTAACATTGAGCCTCAGTCCATATTGAAGGCTGCAGTCCTTGACCTTCTGCAGTAAGTGCATGAGGTCCTCCTCAGTTTCAGCGAGCAGGGTTGTGTCATCTGCATAACGCAGATTGTTGATAGATAGTCCACCAATCCTAACGCCACACTTCTCCTCATAGAGCCCTACCTCTCAGATAATCTGCTCTGCACACAGGTTGAAAAGGTATGGAGACAGGACACATCCCTGGCATACACCCTTCCCAATTTTGAACCATGCAGTGTTGCCCTGCTCTGTTCTGACGACTGTCTCTTGGTCCAAGTATAGGTTTCACACTAGCATGATTAAATGTTCTGGGATTCCCATTCTTCTCAGAGTCAGCCACAGTTTGTTATGATCCATGCAGTCAAATGCCTTTGCATAATCAATGAAACACAGATAGACATTCTTCTGGTATTCTCTGCTTTCAGCTAAGATCCATCTAACATCAGCTACAATATCCCTAGTACCACGACCCATTCTAAACCCAGCCTGGACTTCCGGCAGTTCTCTGCTGATGTGCTGTTCCAGTTGTTTTTGGATAATCTTCAGTAGAATCTTGCTTGCATGTGAAATCAATGCTATTGTTCTGTAGTTTCCACACTCAGTTGGGTCGCCCTTCTTTGCGATGGGAACAAACATAGAACTCCTCCAGTCAGTTGGCCAAGAGGTTGTTCTCCAGATTTCTTGGCACAACTTGGTGTGCACATCCAGGGCAGCATCTGTTAGCTGAAATATGTCAATTGGTATACCATCTATTCCGGGGGCCTTATTTTTTGCTATTTCCTTCAAAGCTTCTTTCATTGTTTTACAATCCCTCCCCCAAGGTCCACTCCACTATGCAGCCTTCGCTCTGGACTCCTGTCATGACAATAATACCTAATCACATATCCCTTTTAAACAGCTTTCTTCCTCATCTGTTTCAATGCAGTATACATTATTGAACCCATCTTTCTCAGTCTCCCCCCAACCCTGATGTTAGTCCTGTCTTACAACAGTGGCACCAAGCAGTATTTGTCCCTTTGTGACTGAGATACTTCACTCAGCATAATGTCTTCCAGGGTCACCCATTTTGAATAATATTGCATGAGTTCCTTGTATTTCAATGCAGCATAGTATTCCATTGTGTAAATATACCACAGCTTCTCTATCCATTCATTTGTTGATGGGCACTTAGATTGTTTCCAACTCCTTGCTATTGTGAACAAAGCCACGATAAACATGGGTGTGCATATATCTGTTTGCGTGGAAGTTATGATCTCTTTAGGGTATAATCCCAGTAGTGGCATCGTTAGGTCAAATGGTATCTCTATTTGCAACTTTTTGAGAAAGCGCCATACTGCCTTCCACAGTGGTTGCACCATTTGACACTCCCACCAACAGTGAATAAGGATTCCAGTTTCTCCACAACCTCACCAGCATTTGTTGCTTGCTGTTCTGTTAAATTTTGCTATTCTGACTGGGATGAGATGATATCTCATCGCTGTTTTGAATATTGTGTATTCTATTGGCAAAAATGAATTGTATAGCTTGTGAGTGTAAAGGAAAAAAAGTGGAAGTGATACAGAGAATTACTGTACAAAAGAAAAAAGGATCAATATTCAACCATTTCAGGAGGGAAAACATGATCAAAGGATGATAGTACTGGAGGAAAGAACTTAAGTTGCACTGAAGGTATTGGCAAAATACAAAGCTCGAAGGATTGCCAGAATACCAAGTGAAGTGTTTCAACATACGGATGCAGCACTGAAAGCATTCACTATATGTGAAGAAACTTTAAAGACAATCGCTAGAAGAGATCCATCTATGAGCCTTTTCCAAAGAAAGGTGATAAAATGGAATATGAAAATTAGTAAACATTATCATTACCATCAGATATATAAATGCTGGTGTTTTTTAAATGAGACCACATGCATGTCAGTGAGCTTATCCTTGGACATAATTTTAATTTATTAATTGTATAATATTCATAAAACAATCTTATCAAATTTTTGTGACATATCTGCCAATGTTAATATAGTGAACAGCAGAAGCTGTATTTAAAAATATCCTGGAAGGCAAAACTAATGAAGTAAAATTTGTGTGAATAAATTTAAAGGAAGTATACAACTCTAGAATCCAAGTCCTAAATATCTTCTAAAGTTTGACAATTTTCTTTTTTTTTCTTTTTGACAATTTTCTAAAGTTTTAAATAGAAGAACGAATTTTGAAAGCAAAAAAGAAAGAAACAGTAGATTCTTCCATAATGCAATGAGGCCGGCTGAAATGTCTACACTTCCATTAAATCAATTCTGACTCACAGTGAACTGCCATTGGATTTCTAAGACTGTAAATCTTTTCATGAAGAGGTGACCCATTTTTCCTCCCTTAGAGCAGCTGGATGATTTGAACTTCCAATTTTCCAGTTAGCCGCCCAATATATTACATACGATGCGACCAGAGCCCCTTAGAGGAGCAGACTCTCTCACTGCTGTTGAATCAGCACCCAATATGGCCCTTCATTGGGCTTCCAAAACTGTAAATTACACAGGTGATTTCTCCCAACTAGTGGCTGGTGGATTAAAACTGACAGAGAAGTGTGTCCTTTGGATTAACAGTAAAATTCCCTATGGATTTTACACCACTAGAGCTCCCTTACAGGAGGTAATCAGTGACAAATAAGCCAGGAAGTGACAGAATGCTGAAGCTGGGGGGTATAGGTTGCATGATGGACCTTGAAGGGTGAAGAATTGAGTAAAAGTTTAAGAGTCAATATTGTCTGTCAATGTAAATATGACAACTAAAAGCTAAGGTGAACTCAGATTTAAAAGAAATCTTTTGTCATAAAAACTTCTGGTTGATGGTTGAGGTAAGTTAATGAAAGTTTCACAGTGGAAGATTAACAGTGTAGGAAGATTAATTTTATCCAGTAATTTCCAGGGAATCTGTCTGAAGTGAGCAACCTGTCTAGCTAGTACAAGCCCCAAGGTTGACCAAAATAATGGAGAAAGTCAGTCCTATTGGTAAATGAATGCCAGTCCTAGCAGAAAAAAAAATAATTACATTCTGGAAATAAAGCTAACATTTCTCCTTTGGGATTAAAGGTGGGATAAAATTGTCAGTGGTCATGAGGATGCCTATGGCTACTTCTAGGTATTAGATAACAGGCTGGTGAAACCAAGATTAAACAACCACTCCATTTGAGGGAATCCTTTCCCTTTGGCCTGAATTGTCCTGGACACAGAAATTACTGTCAGAGTATTAATGCATTTAAAAACAAGCTAACTAGAAATTACAGCCACAAGGTAGTTGATTGATTGTGACAAATATAAAAAATTAATATTAAAATTTAAATAGAGACAGCATAAAATAGAGATTAAAAGCATGGGCTATGGAGTTCTTAGGTTCATTTTCTGACTGGACCACTTATAAGCTGTGAGATTTTAGAAAAAGTTACTTCATTTTTTTCTGAGACTAGTAGGACCTATTTCAAAGGAAAAAGATTAAATTACTATCTGTAAAGCACTTAGAGTGGTCCATGGTTGTGCAATGTTTGAATCTCCTTAAGCTTTGCTTTCCATTCACCAAGGGACCGCTAACATCTCAGTATTTCTTTCTTAGAGTAACCCAACTGCTAATCAAAGATCAATGATTTGAACCCAGCCACCACTCCTGTTGATCTGCTCTTGTAAATACTATGGCCAAGAGCTCTTGCATTAGAGAACTCTGGTGGCTTAGTGGTAAGGAGAGTGCTGCCAACCCAAAGATACACGGTTTGAATCATGTTCCACAGGAGAAAGATGGACAATGGACAATCTCCTTCAGTGTGGTTTGCTACCTCTGAAAACGCACTGGAGGGTCAGTTATGGGCCAGTTCTGACTCAACAGTACCTAACAGCAACAACAGAAAACCGTATATATAAAGACCTCTGATGGCCTAGTGGTAAAGAATTGCACCACCAAGCCAAGGTATTTGGTTTGAATACACCAACACTTCCAAGAGAAAGACAAGAATTCTCCTCTTGTGCATATTACTGTCTTTGAAAATTCCCTGCAGGGTCAGCTATGGGCTAGTTCTGACTTGAAGGTACTAAACAGCAACAACAAGAAACCCTATTAAGGAGCCCTGAGAGCCTAGTAGTAAAGAATTGCACTGCCATAACACAAGCAGGCAGTTCAAATCCACAAACTATTCTGTGAGAGTTTTCAGCCCCTGAAAACCTGGTGAGAGGGCCAGCCGTGAGTTGGTTCCTACTTGATGGTACATAATAACAACTACCACAGGAAATCCTGTGGGATATTTCTACTCTGCTTTATGGGATCAGTATTAGGTGAAACCATCTCAACAGGACACAATAGCAATATGAATATTTTTACACATAAAATAAGTCAATGTATGAACATATTGAGGATCCAAGGGGGTGGGGATAGGAGCAAAATGGTGAGGATAGGCAGGGGAGGAATTAAAGGGTATCGTACAATTTATTAGGTAGAAAGAGGGGTGGGTGAAGGAAATGGGAAAGATCCGATGTGCAAAACAGTGTGTATGAACTTTGTCAGCAAATCAGTATAAAAAAAAACAAAACCCAATATACAGAAGGAAGCATGAAGGCATATATCTAAATGAACAAAAACCATAAAGACTTAACTACACAATAGGAGTTTCAATAATTGTACAAGTATGGAAAAATGGCTAATGTTTAGCAAGAGAAAGTCAACATGAGATTTGAAGATATTATAGCTATCCTAAAACATTTTTAAATGTTTTTATTATTATTATTAACTTTAATGACAATTTACAGATATTCTGGATTTCCATTCATTTATTTTTGCATTTCTCTGCTTGACCACTTCATTCTTCTCTTTGAAAAGAAAAAGAAAAATTCTTTCATTGTTATACAATCCCTCCCCCCATGTCCACTCTACTATGCAGCCTTTGTTCTGGACACATGTCATGACAATAATACCTAATCATATATATCTTTTAAACAATTCTCACTATCATCTGTTTCAATTCAGTATACATAATTTATCCCATCTTTCTTAGTTTCCCCCTCCCCCCCAACCACTATGCCAGTCTCATTTTACAACAGTGGCACTATGCAGTATTTGTCCTGTTGTGACTGAGATAGTTCACTCAGCATAATGTCCTCCAGGATCCATTTTGCATAATATAAATTTCATGAGTTCTTTGTTTTTCAATTCTGCAAACTATTCCATTGTGTGAATATACGACAGCTTCTCTATCCATTTGTTTGTTGATGGGCACTTAGGTTTTCCAACTCTTTGCTTTGTGAACAAAGCCGCGATAAACATGAGTGTGTATATATCTGCTTGGTTGGTGGTTATGGCTTCTTTGGGGTGGAAGTAGTGGAATTTCTGGGTCAAATCCTATTTATATTTGCAGCTTTTTGAGAAAGCAGCATACTGCCTTTCATAGTGGCTGCACAAAGATATCCTAAAACATTTTAAATGTTGTTTTGGAGAAAAGCGAATGAATTTTCTATCTGTAATTTCATAGCTTTCTGTCAGTGAACACTATACAAGTAAGATCTTGGTTTATAGAATTAAGATAATGCAAACTATTTGTTGTTAGATGTTGTTAATTGTTAGGTGTTGTTAGATGCCATCAAGTTATCTACTTGGTGACTCTGTGAACAACAGTTTGAACCTTGCCCTATCCTGTGTCATCTTCTTAATTTCTGATATACTTGAGCCACTGGTGTAGTTCCTAAATTGATCCATCTCATTGAAGGTTTTCCTGTCTTTTGCCAGCCTTCTGCCTTTCCAAGCATGATGTCTTTCTCCAAGGACTGGCCCCTCCTAGCAATTTGCCTTTAATACTATTTAAAACAAAATTGTCTGTCATACAAAATCGTCTATTTCTTTGAATTATACAAGTTTCGCTAGACACAGTATACAGTCTGTTGGGAATATTATGAAGAGTTTATTTTAGACTACTGTTAACCTTTGCCAAGTCTTTCTTGATTCACAATGACCCCTTGTTTGCAGGATAGGGCTTTCTAGACTGCAACCTGGGTGAGTTTGACCTGATTCTTTTATGTTATAGGTTAGCAGTTAAGGAGTTCTGGCAGTATAGTGCATTACGAGTTGCTACCTGAAGGTCAGTGGTTCAAATCCACCAGTTGCTCCAAGGAGAAAGATGGACAGTTGCCTTCCTTAAAGATTTATAGCCTCAGAAACCCGTATATGTTATTATGACGTGGAATGAACTCAGCAGGAGTAGTTTTAGTTTGATATTTTGTTTTAACCTTTAGACCAAGTGTCTAGTGACATTTATTGCAGTTTTCATTCAATAACTTAAACCCTTTCAAAAAATCTACAATTTGGTATGCTTTCCCAAACCTGAACAAACTACTATACTTCTATTTCATGTAATGCTTATGATTACTTGACTTCTCTTATTAGATATAGCAAAGGACTGGTTAAGATGTTCAAATGACATCTGAAATTAAGAATATCAATACTTTAGAATCAAAGATAAATTATGGAAGATGCTACCATAAAATTATTTAGTAATGAGTAGTTAGTTCAAAAGTAGAATGTTTATATTACAGCGACTATCCCAATCACTGACATTTTTGCAATGTAATTGTTGTTGTTATGTGCCGTTGAGTCACTTGCGACTCAAAGTGACCCTATGTGCAACAGCCCTAAACCTTGCTCTATCCTGTGCCAATCTTATTGTCTCTGACACACCTACCCCCATTACCCCAGTGACTGAACCAATCCATCTGATGGAGGGTCTTCCACTCCTGTGCTGTCCCTCCACCTTCCCAAGCATGACGTCCCTCTACAAGGACTGATCCCACCTTGCAACATGTCCAAAGTATGTCAGAAAAAACTTCAGAATCCCTGTCTCCAAGGAGCAATAAGGAAGTTTTATTAAATGTCATTCCAGGAAAATTAAATCCACTTAAATCCTTGGGAGGAATTTTGAAGGAACACTGTAAAACATAGAAAAATAGCTATGGACTCATACGGTTTTGAGAATGAAAGATACATTTTAAATACATGTTTAAAGTGAATTCTTTGCATTCTTGGAAAGCTGATTTCTAAATAGGAATTTTCTGAATGAAAGGTAAAGACCTGTCTCTCAAAAATGTTTAATACTTCTTTTTGCTTTAATGCTTTTTGTAGGTCAGGATTAATTTCTTCAGAATAATAGTACCTAACCAAAGATTAGGATTATTATTGTAATCACTCAAAGCTTTTTGTCTTAACGGTTTGATTTATGACAAACTACAAAGACATAATTCAACCAAAGGAATGCTTTGAATCTTCTTGGGCTTGTCTTCCCATGACCTTTGAAGTGCTATGTAGTGTAATCACCAAAGGACAGCTAACATTTCAGAATTTATTTCTTACAGTAACTCATTTTACTATACATTTCTACTCTACATTTTACATTTTAGGATTTTTGTTTTAAAATGGAATTTTAAGTATACTTTTGGCCTCTATTTTTAAAGTTCTTAAGTTTGTAAATATTGTATTTAGTTCTTTAATTAGGGTCATGATTACTCTATAAGTTAATTTCATTAAAAATGTTTTATAGAAACTATCTTATGGCACATTAATTTCATAGCTATAAATGAGATGACCAATGTAGCACAGATTTCATCCTGAAATAATTTATGTCTAAAGAGTTTCTGATTTGTTTTATTTAGTTCTTTTTGGTATCAGGAATTCAACTGCTCATAAAACTTTGATTCATTTTTCAAGTTTATGATCTTTAGTTTGAAATGTCGTGTATATACACACACGTGTATACATATCTCTTCCATTTGTTGTTGTTAGGTGCCATTGAGATTATTCTGACTCACAACAACCCTATGTAACAGACACTGTCCAGTTTTAGATCATCCTCATAGTCATTGTTACATTTTGAGTCCATTGTTGCAGCTACTGTGCCTGTCAGTCTACTTTGTTGAGAGTCCTTATATCTTGCTGACTTTCTACTTTATCAAGAATGATGTCTTTCTCTAGGGTCTCTTATTGTTGGGTGCCATCAAATTGTATACGACTGATAGCAACCCTGTGAATAGCCGATCTGAAGCCTGTCCTTTCCTGTGCCAGCCTCATCATCTCTAACATACTAGATCCCATTACTGAAGTCATTGTGTCAATCCATCTCATCAGATTTCTTTCTCTCTTTCCCTGACCTTCCATCTTTCCAAGCATCATATCCTTCTCTAATGAATAGCCTTATCTAGCTACATGACCAAACGGTCTAGCCTCTCCTAATAAACGTGTTGAAAGTATGTGAGGTGAAATCTTGCCATCCTCGTTTCTGAAGATCTTCCTGTTTGCACTTCTTCAAACAAATTTGTTTCTTCTTCTAGAAGTTCATGGTGTGTTCAGCATTCTTTACCAACACTGTAGCTAAAATGCATTAATTCTTCTTTAGTCTTTTTTCACTGTTCATGTTTCAAGTGCATGTGAAGCAAATTTCCTGCATAAGTACATATTATTTCAAGAATGTTCAGAATTATTCCATTTTGTAAACACTTCCTTCTGATAAATATAAATAAATAAGTCCAAGTTTGTAGCATATTCATACCTTTATTTATACCTATGATTATATGAAAGCTTCCACTGCTTAATAAACAAAGCAGTCAAATAAAAAGCACCTATGATTATACAGGTTCTACTTTTTTTTTTCATGGTTGATATTTTATTGGTTGTTTTAAGGGCCAGTACAGAGACATTATGAACAACCTGTACACAATTCTTAATGCACGTACCAAAAATCTAAAAA
>NW_006399861.1:5343387-5348355 GCF_000299155.1 Elephantulus edwardii
AATACAACTATAATAAAAATAGAGCAAATGTTTAAAAATTATGATTCCTTTCTCCAAGCATATAAGCAGGTGTCTCTAGCATACACAACTGCATACACACATAATTTTACACATGCCCTTCAGCAATAATTGTGGCAACTCTACCCTGTAGACCAAGTCTGTCCTTGGCTGATGGCCATGCATTTCTGGCCTTGAGCCTTGACATTGTCCTTTAAAAAAGGAAGCAGATGACTGTGGGAAACTGTTCCAAGAAGATGTAAGTCGAAATTACCAAACTAGACAGTAATTCAAAGGACAGAAGAACACACCCGTCCTTACAGGGTCTGTAGCCTGTTCATGTCATCCTTTGATAGCAAACTGCAAATTAAGAGTGGCATTAATTGATAGATGACATCTTGTAGGGACTGAGAAGTACCACATCAGGTCTGAATATTTCTTCATGTTTGATAATATTTTAAGAATATTTTGAGTTAGGAATATGGAACAACTCTGTTTTGACTATTGTGGGTTCAACTACTCTAGAAGGTATTAAAATACAAAACTTACTGGAAAAGAGACTTGACTAATGGAAATTCATTTAGTCCACATTCTTAGTTGAAAAGTCTAAATAGCGCTTTTCCTAAATTAATTGAAAATTCCAGTACACTTTGAATACAACCTCAATGATAGAGAAATATATATTTTTTTAAAAAAAGATTACTAAAATAACTTGTGAAGACCTATTTATCTGCATCTGCGAGCTAGACAATTAATAATAATGATCGAAGAAAAATTGATGCCTCTGAGTTGTGATGTTGGAGAAGAGTACCAAGTATCCCATGGATTGCCAAAAGAACAGATTGGTCTTGACATTGTCCTTAAAAAAAGGAAACAGAGGACTGTAGGACACCGTACAAAAAACATGTAAATTTATTTTATTGTTTATAAAATATTTGACTGACTGCTAATTATCTGGAAGAGAAGCTATGTTAATTAATAGAAATATGCCACTAGGTTCATACTTAGTCTAAGATGCAGTCAGAGTGCTCCTTAGAGGCGAAGA
Organism: Elephantulus edwardii; assembly: GCF_000299155.1. Classification (NCBI taxonomy): domain Eukaryota; kingdom Metazoa; phylum Chordata; class Mammalia; order Macroscelidea; family Macroscelididae; genus Elephantulus; species Elephantulus edwardii. The sequence goes on from NW_006399861.1 coordinate 5,344,430, forward strand.
TGGTGAAATTTTGTCTCATATGCTTGGGGAATATTGCTAGAAGAGACTATTCCTTGGAAAAGGATAGCAGTCTAGGAAAGTGGAAGGTCAGCAAAAGGGAGGAAGACCCTCAAGCAGACACACTTAAGTATGTCAGAGATGATGAGGATGGCACAGGACAGGGTAAGATTCAGATCAGTTGTTCATAGGGTCAGTTTGAATCATACCTGATGGCACATAACAATAACAACTACTCATTTCAAACACAGTTAAAATAGAATAAGAAATAAAGTAAATAATTAAAAATTTTAAAAGACAAAGATCTCCAAACCAATATAAGTTTGTTGTTGTGTACAGTTTAGTTGGAATTGACCCTTAGTTGACCCTCCAGCAGATTTTTCAGAGGTATTCCATACCTTGTGATGAAAATCTCAGAAAGTCCACAAAATTAATAATTAGACATTAGTTTACTTCAGATTCAAATATTAAAGAATATTTTGTCAAAGACTTGGAAATAAATACATTTAAATTATTCAAAGAGCTAAATGAAAAAATCTGAATTTGAAAAATATATATAATAAACAAAAATTAAGTACAGATGGATGTGAAAAATCAACATTTATAAATCATGAAAATTAAATGTTGTTGTTGTTGTTATGTGCCGTCGAGTCATTTGAGACTCATAGCGACCCTATATACAACAGCCCTAAACCCAGCTCTATCCTGTGCCAATCGCATTGCCTCTGACACACCCATCCTGATTACCCCAGTAACTGAATCAATCCACCTCATAGAGGGTCTTCCCCTCCTGCACTGTCCCTCCGCCCTACCAAGCATGATGTCCCTCTCCAAGGACCTGTCTCTCCTTAAAGCATGTCCAAAGTATGTCAGACGAAGCCCCAGAATCCTTGCCTCCAAGGAGTAGCTTAGTTTAACCCTATCTAGGATGAATCTGTTTGTTTTCTTGGCAGTCCAGGGTGCATTCAATACTCTTCTCCAGCACCACAGCTCAAAGGCATCAATTCTCTTTCTATCCTCCCTAGACATTGTCCAACTCTCTGATGCATAACAAGTGATTGCAAAGACCATGGCCTGTATCAGGCACACCTTAGTCCAGAGAGACAGCTTTGCTCTTGAGTACTTTAGAGAGGTCCCTAACAGCAAGCTTTCCCACTGCAATACGTTTTTTTATTTCCTGGCTGCTGGTGCCAAGAGTGTTGACCGTGGAGCTGAGCAAACTGAAGCTGTGAACAATCTCAATCTCTTCACCACCCATCCTGATGCTACCAATTGGTCCAGTGGTGAGAATCTTTGTGTTCTTAACATTGAGCCTCAGTCCATACTGAAGGGTGCAGTCCTTGACCCTCTGCAGCAAGTGAAGGAGGTCCTCCTCAGTTTCAGCAAGCAGGGTTGTGTCATCTGCATAACGCAGATTGTTAATAGATCTTCCACCAATCCTGACGCCACACTTCTCCTCATACAGCCCAGCCTCCCGGATAATCTGTTCTGCATATGGGCTGAAAAGATATAGAGATAGGACACATCCCTGGTGTACGCCCTTCCCAATTTTGAACCATGCAGTGTTTCCTTGCTCTATTCTGACGACTGTCTCCTGGTCCAAGTATAGGTTTCTCATTAGCACGATCAAGTGTTCTGGGATTCCCATTCTTCTCAGAGTCAGGCACAGTTTGTTGTGATCCACACAGTCAAATGCCTTTGCATAATCAATGAAACACAGACATTCCTCTAGTATTCCCTGCTTTCGATCTAACATTAGTTACAATATCCCTAGTACCATGACTCCTTCTAAACCCAGCCTGGACTTCTGGCAGTTTTCTGTTGATATGCTGTTCCAATTGTTTTTGGATAACCATCAGCAGAATCTTGCTTGCATGTCATATCAATGATATTGTTCTATAATTCCCACACTCTGTTCGGTCACCCTTCTTTGGTATGGGAACAAATATAGATCTCTTCCAGTCAGTTGGCCAAGTGGTTGTTCTCCAGTTTTCTTGGCATAACTTGATGAGCATATCTAGGGCAGCATTTGTTAGTTAAAATATGTGAATTGGTATACCGTCTATTCCTGGGGCTTTATTTTTTTGCCAATTCCTTCAAAGCAGTTTGAACTTCTTTATCACAATAGGCTCTTGCTCATATGTCGTTTCATGAAATTCTTCTGTGTCTGCTAATTCCTTTAGGTACAGTGACTGTATATTCTTTCCATCTCTTTTAATACTTTCTGGATTATTTCATATTCTACCCAAAGCATTCTTAAATATAGCAACTTGACGTTTTAACTTGTTCTTCAGTTCCTTAAGCTTAAGAAATGCTGAGGTACGGCAGGCTGGCCTGGAGGAGCCACCCACCCTACTTGAGGAGAGGTCACAATGTGGAGGTACCGTCAACGCGTCCACCACTGAGTCTAAGTGTCTGGTGCTGCCATGGTCTACTGCCGGCAAGAAGGAAAGGATCGAATCATATTTGTGACCGAAGACTACCATGCAACTTCAAGCAATGCAGAGGTGGTGGCTGATGAGCCCAGTGATCCATACGAGGAGCATGGGTTGATATTGCCAAACGGAGACATTAACTGGAACTGCCCATGCCTCAGAAGAATGGCCAGTGGCCCCTGTGGGGAGCAGTTCAAGTCAGCCTTCTCCTGCTTCCACTATAGCACAGAGGATGTCAAGGGGTCAGACTGTATATACCAGTTCCGGGCCAGGGAGGAATGCTTGCAGAAATACCCCGACCTCTATCCCCAGGATGATGATAGTGATGATGATAATGATGACGATGACGAGAAGAAGCCAGAAGGTTTAGAGGAAACAGCTCCGACTGAGACTACTGCAGCCAAAACAGAGGAGAGCTCAAGCTAATGAACGCCTCGAGCCTGGGCTCCAGTCCTTCTATTTCAGATTGATAAGGACCTATTTCAAATTGCCTTTCAGTCACCTTCAGACAAACTGTCTTTTCTTCTTTTGTTCTGTGCACTGTAATGTACAAAATAACTTATTTTCAGGATCAATGGTCTTGGCCCTTTTTCAGATACACTGAAGACAAAAAAATGACAAAACGGGTGGTTGTGTATGTACGTCTCACATGTAAACGCATCTGTGAATGTTGCAGCCACTTTTGAATTCTCATTTCTCAGATTGCCCTGGATTTTACCAGTTTGAAATAGTGTTCTGAATATTCTCAACAACCAAAACGTAAAAAAAAAAAAAAAAGAAATGCTGAGTGAGTTTGCACCTTTTGATTTTCTGACTCCAGCTCCTTGCACATTTCATTGTAATATTTTACTTTGTCTTCTCATGCTGCTTTTTGAAATCTTCTGTTCAGCTCTTTTTATTAAACTTGAATTCTTCCCTCTGCTTTGATTTCGTGGTGCTCCAGTGTGATATTCAGAGTCTCTTCTGATATCCATTTTGGTCTTTTCTTCCTCTGTTTATGTAATGACTTTTTACACTCTTTCTGGATGATACTCTTGATATCCTCTCACAACTCATCTGCTCTGTTCTCATTGATGTTCAAGGCCTCAAACCAGTTCCTGAAATGGTTCTGAAATCAGGTGGGACAGACTCAAGGTTAGACTTTGGTTCCTGTGGATTTGATTTAATTTTCCTTTGCTTCGGCTTGAACTTGCATATGAGTAGCTGTGGTCAGCACCTGGCCTAGTTTTCACAGCTGTTATTGAGCTTCTTCAGTGATTTGTCCACAGCTGTAATTAATCTCATTCCCATAAACACAAGCAGGTGAAGTCCATGTGTAGAATAAAAACAAATAAAATCATATGTATAACAAGAATGAGGCTGGCATTGGGGTGGGGGTAAGACTGAGAAAAACTGGATGAAATATGTTTATGGCATTGAAGTCTATGGGGGAGAGAATAGTCTAAAAGTATTATATTTTAGGGCATTATTTTTATCGTAGGAGTATGCAATGAG
>NW_006399861.1:5348490-5379723 GCF_000299155.1 Elephantulus edwardii
CAACAATGAATGAATGGAATCCCAAAATCTCTGTAGATGTTCATTGAAATGAAAAATAAACAACCTAAATTTACAAAAAAACAACAAACAAGAATACCCCTACAACCCTCTTTAAATTTTAAAATTATTCAGAAAACTCAAGGGCCTTCTAAGGGCAGAGAAATGAAGGTTGTGTATCATGGAGTCAGAACCAACCTATAGCTGACCCCCCAGTGAATTTTCAGAGGCAATAAATAGCAAGGGAGAAGATTGCCTATTTTTCTTCCTCAGAGCAGCTGATGGATTCAGTCACATACCTTTAATTGGGAGTATAATTCCTTACCACTACGTCACCAGAGCTCCCTAGTTGTGAGGTTTTTTTGTTGTTGTTCCAATTCTGGAGAATGTACCTTATGAATTTGTTGTTGTTGTTAGGTGCTGTTGAGTACCTAACATACTCATAGCAACCCTACGAACAGCCATCATGAAACCTGCCCTGTTCTGTGCCATCCTCATCATCTCTGACACACTAGAGCCTGTTGCTGAAGTCACAGTGTCAATCCATCTTCCTCTCCTCTGCTGAACTTCCATTTCCCAGGTATAATGTCCCTTTCAAAGAATAGCTTTGCCTAACTACATATCCAAAGTATGAAAGATGAAGCTTCATCATACTTCCCTCCAAGGAGCACCCTTTGCGGAACATAACCTGTTCTATTTAGCAGTCCGTGAGATATTCAGAACTCTTCTGCAGCACCACAATTCAATGGCATAAATTCCTCTGCCATCCTTATTCATTGTCCAGCTGTCTAATGAATAACAAGTGATTGAGAATACCATGGCCTGGGTCAGTCTTCATAGTGGCATCATTGCTCTTCGTTACTTTGGAGAGGTCCCTGACAGCAGACTTGCCCAATGCAATATGTCTACTGATTTTCTGACCTCTTGTACCAAAGGTGTTAATTATTGATCCAAGCTGAATGAAATAATCGACAGCTTCAATATTTTCTCTATTTTAATATTGACTGTTTGGCTTGTGGTGATGACCTTTATCTTTTTTATGTTGAGATGTAATCCATACCGCAGACTGTAGTCCTTGATTTTTTGCAATAGACGTTTCATATTCTCCTCACTTTCAGCAAGCAAAGTAGTGTCATCAGCATAATGCGTTGTGAGTTTAGTAAATGATAAATTATATGGCCACTCATATGGTTGTTAAGATCCCATTTGTTACTCTAGGGAACTCTGCTGGCTTAATGGTAAGGAGTTATGCTGCCAACTGAAAGGCACATGGTTAAAGTCCACAAGTTGCCACAAAGGGAAAAAATAGACAATCTCCTCTCTTACAGGAGGGAGGGTCAAAATACATAAGACAAAGTTTCACCGTCCTTTCTTTCAAGGAGCATCATGGTTATACATTCTCCAAGTTAGATTTGTTTGTTCTTTTGGCAGTCCAAGAGATATTCAGCACTCTTCATCAACACCACAACTCTATCTTACTTATTCATTGTTCAACTTTCAGATGCATAACAAGTGATTGGAAAAACCATGGCTTGAATCAGGTGCACATTAATCTTTAAACTGGCATTATTATTTCTTAACACCTTGGAGAGATCTTTAACAGTAGATTTCCTCAATACCTCACATTTTTGGATTTTTTTAACTGCTGATGCCAAGGGTGTTATTGATTGTGGATCCTAGCAAGATGAAATAATTAACAACTTTGGTCTTTTCTCCATATATCATCTTATTGCCTATCAGTACCGTCATGAGGACTTTGATCTTATTGATGTTAAGATGTGATCCACATTGTAATAAGGGACCTTCATAAATCCCACGAACAATAGAGGAAAAACTGCTGAACATGGTACTAGAGGCAAAGCCTTTAGAGTAGAAGGCACTAACAATAAGGAGAAACATCTGCAAATAACCATTAAAAAAGTGGTATGTAGGATGTGAAACATGGCATGTACTAAAAACAAACCAAGGAAAATTTGAAGCTGTCAAAATAAAATTGAATGCAGAAAAGTCAACATTCTAGATATTAGCGAGCTAAGATGAACTGGCATTGATCATTATGAAGCAGACAGTCATGTATTCATAGTCCAAAAAAACCATTTCAAAGTCTTTCCTTAAGTATAATGCTGTGAGTGATGGAATACTATCCATACACATACAAGGAAGACCTGTTAAAATAACTATTATTCAAATACATGCACCAATTATTGAAGCCAAAGAAGAGGAAATTGAAGATTTCTACCAAGCTTTGAAGTCTGAAATAGACCAAACATACAATCAAGATTCATTAATAATAATTAGTGACTGAAACACAAAAGTTAGAAACAAAGAAGAAGGACTGGTACTCAGAAATTATGGACTTGATTACAGAAATGATGCTGGAGAAAGAATTATTGAATTTTTTACAATCAGTGATTTATATATTATAAACAAATTCTTAACCCTGAAAATCAAAATCTAAGAAAATAATAAACAAAATTGACAGATCTTTGTTCACATTAGAAACATTAACAGTTTTCAAAATTCATAAAGAACATAGATTTTACATTAGTAAGGATATAGAAATTGAGAAAGACCTAAAGCGCTTGCTGCAGAGGGTCAAGGACTGCAGGCTTCAATGTGGATTGAGGCTCAATGTCAAGAAGACAAAGATTCTCAACACTGGACCAATTGGCAGCATCATGATGGATGGTGAAGAGATTGAGATTGTTCACAGCTTTAGTTTGCTTGGCTCTACAGTCAACAATCTTGGCACCAGTAGCCAGGAAATTAAAAGATGTATTGAAATGGGAAAGTTTGCTGTTAGGGACCTTTCCAAAGTTCTGAAGAGCAATGGTGTCTTTCTGGAGACTAAGCTGTGTCTGATACAGGCCACGGCCTTTGCAAACACTTGTTATGCATCAGAGGGTTGGACAATGACTAGGGAGGATAGAAGGAGAATTGATGCCTTTGAGCTGTGGTGCTGGAGAAGTGTATTGAGGGTACCATGGACTGCTAGGAAAACACACAGATTCATCCTGGAGCGGATTAAACCAGACGGCTCCTTGGAGGCAAGTATTCTGAGGCTTCTTCTAACATACTCTGGACATGTTGAAAGGAGGGATCGGTCCTTGGAGAGGGACATCATGCTTGGTAGGGTGGAGGGACAGTGCAGGAGAAGGCCCTCTATGGGGTGGATTGATTAAGTGACTGGGTTAATCAGGATGGGTATATCGGAGATGGTGCGATTGGCACAGGACAGAGCAGAGTTTAGGGTTGTTATACATAGGGTCGCTATGAGTCACAAGCGACTCGACGGCACATAACAACAACAACAACGAAGATATAGAAAATCTCAACAATGAAACAATCTTGATTTTTTTAAAAAATCATTTACATCCTCATTTTCATTTATACACCAAAAATCAGCTCCAAATGGACAAAACAAGTTGAATCTAAAAGACAGATAATAATTAGACAATAACAGAAATAAGTATAGTATTTCTGAGTAAGAAAGTATTTTCCAGGCCTAGAAGTAAATTCCACCAGCTGCTCCCTGGAACAAAGATGAGCAATTTCCCTCATGTAATTTACTGTCTTTGAAAACCAACTAGAGGGTCTTCCATGGGTCAGTTCTGACTCCACTCTACACACCAAAACACAGCAGAAATAAATATTAATAACAGATTCTATGAACAAAAGCTTTACTTGTTTGCATAAAGCATTTTAAATTTTCTGGACATCAGTATACCTAGGATTTTAGAAAAATATATTTACAACATCATAAATTAAAATAAAATTTCTGTAAGTATAAACATTATACTTAAATCAATGAGAAAAATACCAATAACTTCCCCTGGTACATAAGCATTAGTACAAAAACAGATTATATTAAACTCACCCAATATGAATATTACATTTTCTATTTTAATGATATTGTATTTTCCTTAACAAAACTGTAAATATTCTAAACATTTGTGAGGCTCTAGGAGCCTTGGTGGCATAGCTAGTTAAGAGTTGTACTGCTGACTAAATGGTTGGTTAAACCTACCAATTGCTCTACTAGAGAAAGATAGACATTCTTCCAAAAAGTTTTACAGCCTCAGAAACCTGATGGAGGGTTGTTAGGAGATAGACTTGACAGTGGATATGATATATTAATGGTGAGGCTCTAATAAGCTGGTCAAAGGATAATTAATTGTTAGTGGTTTGAGACCACACAAGGACACTTCAGGAGAATGATCTGGTGGTCTCTGCCTGAAATACCAACCACTGAAAACTCTAGAGGGTACAATTCTGCTCTTACATATAGGGATAACCATGGGTGGATATAATTGATTTGATACCTGGTTACTAAGAGTCTAAGTAATTTTCACTAAATAGAGTTGATTTTTACTCATAATGGCCTACAGCTGTTCCATTGGTTTCTAAGGCTGTATATCGTTATAGAAGCAGACTAACTCATCTTTTTACTGAGGAGCAATGAGTTGATTCAAATGTCTGACCTTTCTGTGAGCAGCGCAATAAACCACCATGCTCCTTCTCTAACCCGAAGTATGGACTAAAGTTTATTTAAAATAATATTTTACTTCTTTATTTGTTACAGTGAATATTGGTAATAACTTAAGTTTCTGGCAATAAAGGATGACTAAGTAAATTACATTGTGGTGGCAGCGCTGATAGTGTACCACCAACATTGGAAGTGACCCATAGATGATCCTCCAGCAGATTTTCAGAGGCAGTAAATCACAGAGGAGGAGACTGCCTATCTTTCTCCTGTGGAACAGCTGGCAGATTCAAAGAAATTTCTTCTAAGTTGACACCCCAACTCCTTGTCACAAAGCCAGACATTATAGCTTCCTAAATAAATGATAGTGTATAGTGAAATGTTATGTAACCATTAATAGTATGATTATAAAGAGTGTGATTAAGTTTCTATCATTAATGAGTATGATTATATAAACTGCATGATATAGGTTATATTATTATAGTCTAAATAGCAATATAGAAGTATGATTTTGTCATAAAGTGATAAACTACAAAACCAATATAATTTAAAAGATATTTAAAAATAGAAAATAAATATTTTGTTTGAAATAGAATTGTTACTAATTTTAATCTTCAAAGCCACCCACAAATGTCTTAGAAAACAGAATTGGAAACCTTCTTCCACAAAAAAGGTACACAAGTTCTCCAGCGGTCCCATGGATCTGTCTCTTGCTTCAACAGTGTTTGGACGGAACAGACCCGGCAACTTACCCCCTTCCAGCCTCCGACTACCCTCCAACTTCACCTCCAGGCATAACCTCGGGACCATCTCAACAATCTCCTATTTTCGGGGCCAGCTAACACCTTTTTTTTTTTTGCTAGCCCCAAAACCTCGACCAACTATGAGATCTCAGATGCGTCAAAATTATTCCGCCGAAGCAGAAGCTGGCGTCAACCGTCTGGCCAACCTGCACCTGCGGGCCTCTTACACCTACCTCTCTCTGGCTTTTTATTTTGACCGCAATGATGTGGCCTTGGAAGACGTGGGACACTTCTTCCGGGAGTTGGCTAAGGAGAAGCGCGAGGGTGCCAAGTGGCTCTTGAAGCTGCAAAACCAGTGCGGTGGGTGAGTCTTCTTCCAAGATATCCAGAAGACATCCCAGGATGAGTGAGATAAAACTCTGGATGCCATGCAAGCAGCACTGGCCTTGGAGGAGAACCTAAACCAGGCCCTTCTGGATTTGCACGCTGTGAGTTCCACCCACACTGACCCCCATCTCTGTGACTTTCTGGAGAACCACTTCCTGGACGAGGAAGTGAAACTGCTGAAGAAGATGGGTGACCATCTGACCAACATTAGAAGACTGGGCGGCCCCCAGGCTGGGCTGGGCGAGTATCTCTTTGAGCATCTCACCCTTAAGCACAACTAGGGGTTTGCGGGGACTTGCAGGGGGAAACCTCTGCGTCCCCCAGCCAACAGCAGCAAGCTTCTCTGTCCCACCCTGATGTAGAATCTTATCCACCCAGAAGCCCTTCGTCCAAGCCTTGGACCAAATGGAACAATAACGCTTTTTGCAACAGCTGAGGAAAAAAAAAGGTACACAAAGAAACTATAGAACATTTCTGAAAGACACAGTAAAAGGCCTAAATAAATGGAAAAATATGACCTGTTCATGAATAGGGAGACCCAATATTGTGAAAATAACAATCCTACCAAAACTAATCTACATGTTCAATGCAATCCCAGTACAGATATCCTATTCACTTTTCAAGAAGATTGAAAGGAAAATTGTAAAATTTATTTGGAGAGGAAACAGACCTGAAAAATCAAAGCACTTCTGAAAAACAAAAATAAAGTAGGAGGCATAGCACTCCCTGACCTCAAAACCTGCTACATGATAGTAACCAAAACAGCATGGTACTGGTACAATGACAGGCACATAGACCAATGGAACAGAATCGAGAACCCAGAAATAGACCCAGCTATCTATGGTCAACTGATACTTGACAAGAAAATGAAACCTATCAAATGGGAAAACGATAACCTCTTCCACAAATGGTGCTGGCAAAATTGGATTGCTACCTGCAGAAAGCTGAAATTGGATACACATCTCACACTATACACAAAAATCAACTCAAGATGGATCAGAGAACTGGGAATAAAGCCCCAAATCATAAGTTCAAAAGAGACAAATTGAAACCAAGCTTAGACGACTTACCTATGGTATAGACAAACTGCCAAATACAGCTAGAAATGAACAATCTGAAGAGTATAAAATTGATGAATGGAACCTTCTAAAGATTAAATCTCCGTGCTCGTAAAAAACTTTTCCCAACAGAGTGGAAAGAAAGTCTACCAACTCAGAACAAACATTTGGCAATATCATTTTGGAATTGTCTCAACAAAAGTTTACAGAATACTTTTGGCATCCATAAGAAAAAAAATACTGATAACTCAATTACAAAATGGTCAAAAGACATGGAAAAAATTTTTCACAGAGGAAGACAGTCAGGAGGCCAACAGACACATGAAAAAAAATGCTCAAAATCACTGGCAATAAGAAAGATAAAAATTAAAACCACAATGAGGTATCATATCACCTCAGCAGTGGCAAAGTTTTAGTAGGGCAGCAAGCAATAAATGGTGGAGAGATGGGAACTCTCACACACAGTTGGTGGGATTGTAAAATGGTACAACCACTCTGAAAGACAGTTTGATGTTTCCTCAAAACAAACATAGAAATTCCATATAACCCAGCAATTCCACACTAGGAATATACCCCAAGGAAATTAGAACTGAGACACAGAGATTTGTACACCAATGTTCATAGAGTAGCATTATTCACCATTGCAAGAACATGGAAACAGCTCAAATGTACAACTACAACTGAATGGAGTGAGAAATTGTGGTGCATTCATACAATGGAATACTATTCAGCACTCAGGAGCAATGATTTTGAAAAATACTACATAACTTGGGAAAGGCTAGAGAGCATTATGCTGAGTGAACTAACACAGTCTCTTTTTTGGGGGGGGTTATTAATTTTAATGAAAACTTACAGAGACTTAGGATTTCCATTCATTCATTGTTGCACTTTTCTCCCTGTCCACCCCTCCCTCACAATTTGCTCTTCTCTTTGAAAAGTCTCTGACACACCTATCCTCATTACTCCAGTTATTCTGTCAGTCCACCTCATCTGGGGTCTTCTTTTCTGGTACTGTTCCTCCACCCTTCCAAGCATGATGTCCCTCTCTCTAGGGACTAGTCCCTTCTGGCAACATGCTCAAAGTATGTCAGATGGGGCCTCAAAGTGTTTATCTCCAAGTAACAACTTGGCTTCACCCTCTCCAGAACACGCTCATTAGTTCTCTTGGCCAGTTCATGTTATGTTCAATACTCTTCTCCAGCACCACAACTCAAAGGCTTCAATTCTTCTTCTGTTCTATTTGGCAATAGAGGTAGTAGGTGTGGCAGAGACAATACGATTAGTACAGGATAGAGCAGGGCTTAGGGCTATTGTTCCTAGGGTGAATAACACAACAACAACAACAACAATATCAGAAATGCTCAGTTTAACCTTGCAAAGGCTAAGGCATGGGAAACTGACTTCAGATTATTTTACAGCCAAGGTCTGGTCTCAGAGAGCATTCATAGATGTTATCTTCTTTAGGCTGCTCTACTGGTTAATGGCAGCTGTTTCAGGAAGAGAAAACAGTGTATGTACCACCGTGCTCAGTTTGTGGTGAGGCAGAACAAAGAGCACTCTCAAGAGAAAAAAGGATTAATGGCCTTTGTATTCTTTGTTTTCTAGAACTGCCATTACAAATTATAGCAAACTGGTTAGCTTTGAACAATAGAAATGTATTCTCTTACAGTCCTGGAGATGAGAGGTCTGAAGTCAAGCTGTTGGCAGGGACATGCTTCCTTGCCAGGCTGTAGGGAAGAATACTTCCTTGCCTCTTCTAGCTTCCTGAGCTTGTTGGCAATCCCTGGCATCCTTTGGTTTATGGCAATGCAACCCCAATGCCTGGCTTCACATCTTTAAGTTTCTACCTGTGTCCAAATATCTATTCATTAAAAAAAAGACACCAGTCATTGGAATGGGGTCCATCTGCATACAATGTGACTACATTTTCATTTTATTGTATCTACACGAAACTTACAAATAAGGTCACACAGGGGCAAGGTGGACACAAACTTTGGGAAAACACTCAACTCATTCTACTCACAAATTAGGAGTGTTTAAATGACTCTTTTTAAATTACAGGTTTATGAGATCTTGGTCTGGGTTCATAGAGAAAGAAAAAGTCTAAAGACAGATTTTTAACAAATGGTTGCAAGGCAATGTATATATATGTATATATATGTGTGTGTGCGCGCGCGTGTGTGTGTGTGTGTGTGTGTGTGTGTGTGTTCTTTCCTATTTGAGAATATCTTTTAAAGATGTCCTGGTGGTACAATGATTGAGTACTTGACCGCTAACCAAATCCCAGCAGGTGTTCCACAAGGGGAAGATGCAGCAATCTGCTTCTATACAGATTGTTGTTGTTATGTGCTATCAAGTTGCCTGTGACTCATAACTCTGAACCCTGTCCTATTTTGAGCCAATCTCATCGTTTCCAACCCACTTGTCACTAATACCCCAATCACTGTGTAAATCCATCTAATCCAGGGTCTTCCTCTCTTTTGCCGTCCCTTCACCTTTAGAAGTGTGTTGTTCCTTTCCAAGGACTGATCCCTCCTGGCAACATGCCCAAAGTATGCCAGACGGAGCCTCAATCCATGCCTCTGAGGAACAGTTTGGCTTCACCTCCTCCAGGATAGATCTATTTGTTCCCTTAGAAGTCCATAGTATATTCAATAGTCATTTTCTGCACCTCAGCTCAAAGGTATCAGTTACAGCCTAGGAAACTGTACGGGACAGTGCTACTCTGTCTTGTAGTGTACTTTTACCTCAAAATCAAAAGGCAGCAGATTTGGTTTGGCTTAGCCCTCTAAATCTTGACTAAATCTTGTTAAGACTCAGAAATTAATATCTAAAGCAGGCTCTAAAATAAAATATACTTCCATGAAATAAGAATTTCCTATTCAAGTCCCCCACCACCGCTGATTGAAACCATTTTAGTGTATTACGTTACTTAAAACAAAACAAATAAAACACTTCATTGCTATTGAATTGGAAATAAGTCATAGCTGACTAACCATTGGATTTTCAAGGCTATAAATTGCACAGGAGGAGTTGGGCCATCTGTCTCCCAGGAAACAGCTGGTGGCTTCTAGCTGCCGGAGAGGCATGGCCTTCAGGTTAGCAGTGGCACTTTCCCTAAATTATATTTCATATGTAACCATTCTGGAAAATCAAACTTGAAATCTTTCAAAAATTCTTTTTAAGAAGTTCTTTGGTGACCTTACATTAGACCACTTAGTTAGGTAGGATTTTGAGTAATTTTCAAAGTAAATGGAGAACTTTGGCCCACCCTCTGGGCTGCAAATTAAAATCAGCCTGGATGAGACCTGCAGTTGTTGTCCATTGCTTTCGAGACAGCTCTGGCTCATATGCCATCTTCATGATGCTGCTATGTGAGCCCATTGCACTCATTATTTAATTAAAACTTAATAGTCTTTAAATTCAAATTCGAAGGTCATGTCAGAGGACTGCATTGCTTCTCAAGCCTACCCTGACCTGTGTTCTGTCTTCGCATGTCTATGTGGTAGGAACAATACCCTTTCAGGAAGGACTTACTGTCCACTGTCACTCTCTGGTTTACCCTCAGCCCTGGCTCATGTTCAGCCCTGGCTCATAAGCACTTCTTTCTGAGGAGGCCCATATCCGGTGACTAATGGTGGCAGGATGGTATGTGTTCCAGGTGCATAGGAACTGGTCAAAGATTTGTGGTCCCGCATGGCAGTCTGACTTGTCCCCTTTCTGCTTTTCCCTCTCTCCTATCCAAATCCTAATCTCTGCACCAAGAAAAATCAACCTACAACAGATAATACTTGAAGTGGTTTGTGAAAGACAAATTCTGGATTGAATCAATTGTGCCCATTCGGCAATGCGTACCCCAACCCAGCGGCTCTGGCCTTGAATTAACATATACCCATGTAGAAGGGAATTCTCCAGTAGGTGTGATTTGTCAGGCATGTTGAGAAATATGAAGAAAAATTCAGTAGGAAAAAAACCCCTTTGAATAGTTATCATTTGACATGACTGATAAATTGGAAGATAATGAAATATGACAGGCTAAGAAACTAGTATGCAAACAATAGAAAAATGAATAGAGATTCAGCAAAATTCATAAAGAAATTTTTAGCCCCACAAAATACTTTGTAGAAAGGACAACTGACTAGAAAACCAAATACAATAAAAGTTAATTAGAAGGAATTTAGAAGAGAATACAACTTCAGAAAGGCAAGAAAAATATTTCTCTTCACTAATATAATTTGTTACAGCAAAGTATTATTGTTGACTATTCCTTTTATTAGTTTTTCTTGCTTTCTATTTTTCCTTGTGGTTTCTCAGGAATTATCAGTATGTATGTTTGTGAATTTTTTTTAAAAATCAGAATTTTAAAAATTTTATTTTAATAATTTTAATGAACATTTACAGAAATTTTAGATTTTCATTCATTCATTGCTGCACTTCTCTCCCCGCCCAACCCTCCCTGCCCTGCCCTCCCTGGCCAGTTCTCTCCTCTCTTTGAAAAGTAAAAGAAACACTCCCTCCCTGGTACACAATCCCCCCCCCCACACCCCTGCCACCGCCCCAAGTACATTCCACTATGCAACCTTAATTGTGGACTCTTGTGATAACCATAATACCCTATCATAATTGATGTATTCACAACAAACTGCGGCTGACTCTGAGAATGGGAATCCCAGGACACTTGATTGTACTTATGTGAAACCTATACTTGGACCAACAGGCAGTCATCAGAGCAGAGCAAGGAAACACTGCCTGGTTCAAAATTGGAAAGGGTGTGCATCAAGGATGTACCCTATCTTCATATCTTTTCAATCTATATGTGGAACAGATTATCCAGGAGGCTGGGCTCTATAAGGAGAAGTGTGGCATCAAGATTGGAGGTAGAAATTATGATACATTTACACAGTGGAATACTATGCAGCACCCCACAGCAAGAACTTTGTAAATTATTATCTAACTTGGGAAGGACTGGAGAACATTATGCTGAGTGAACTAACTCAGTCCCACAAGGGTAAATACTCTATAAAATCGTTATTGTAGAATGAATAGAAGGATCCAAGAGGGGTGGGAGAGGCTGGAAGCAGAGGGATGTGGATGTGCAGGGGGAATGGGGAATTAATCATTGGTTGTACAATTTGATGGGGGTGTGAGGGAAATGGAAAGAATTTGTTCAAATTTGTATTCAAATTTTGTAAATTAACTCATAGGAAAAAATAAATATATAAAACAAACAAACAAAGAAACAAAGATTGGAGGTAGACTCATCAACAATCTGCATTATGCAGATGACACAACCCTGCTTGCTGAAACTGAAGCACTTACTTCAGAAGGTTAAGCACTACAGCCTTCAATATGAATTGAAGCTCAACCAAGAAAACAATGATTCTCACCACTGGACTGATGGCAGCATCATGATGGATGATGAAGAGATTGAGATTCTTGACAGCTTTAATTTGCTTGGTTCTACAATCAACACTCTTGGTACCAGCAGTCAGGAAATTAAAAGATAGAATTGCATTGGGAAAGTCGAATGTCAGAGACCTCTCCAAAGACTGAAGAGCAACGTCAGTCTGGGGACTAAGCTGTGCCTGATACAGACCACGGTCTTTGCAATTACTTGTTCTGCATCAGAGAGCTGGACAATGACTAGGGAGGATAGAAGGAGTGTTGATGCCTTTGAGCTGTGGTGCTGGAGAAGAGTATTGAATATACCATAGACTGCTAAAAGAACAAACAAGTCATCCTGGAGAGGGTGAAGCCAGTCTGCTCCTTGGAAGCAAAGATTCTGAAGCTTCCTCTGACATACTTTGGACATGTTGCAAGGCGGGATCAGTCTTTGAAGAGGGACGTCATGCTTGGGAGGGTGGAGGGATAGCACAGGAGAGGAAGACCCTCTATGAGATGGATTGATTCAGTGACTAGGGTAATCGGGAAGGGTGTGTCAGAGACAGTGAGATTGGCATAGGATAGAACAGGGTTTAGGGCTGTTGTAAATAGGGTTGCTATGAGTTGCCAGCGACTCGATGGCACCTAACAACTACAACAACTACATAACTGATGTATAAATTGGCTTTCTTTCATTTATTTATCTGTCCTGATTATTAATGAAGTAGGTATGCAGATACCACATGTCTTGTTTGTATTAAAGATAATGTTGAATTTTATTTATCTACTTTATTGATAAATAATAGTATTGCTCTGAGGGAGCTCTGGTGGTCTAGTGGCAAGAAGCTGTACTACAATCCCAGAGGTGTGTGGTTTGAATCCACCAGGTGCTCTGCTGCAGAAGGAGGGACAATCTTCTCTTGTACCAGTCAGATCTGATTTGACGGTACACACACAGAAAATAATAAAATAAAATTTTTTTTAAAAAATAATAATTGTATTGATCTAAATGAATTCACCTGGGTTGCTCAAGTGAAAACCAGAAAATATTTTCTCTACCTTTCACATCCTGTTGTGTAAAATTAAGACACTGAATAAGCATGAGCTTTCATTTATTTATTTTTTGCAATGAGAAACAAAACAAAACAAAAACCTTTCTTAATCTCTAGAGATATTCTTTTATCTAACATTTTGAGCATCTTCATAAATAATTTTAAAAATTAACCAAAAACTATTATACAGCAACAAATATAGGAAGATGAACCCTGGGAATATCAGAATCTTGATCAGACTAGTGTCATAGGGAGCTTTGGTAGCTGAGGTGCACTTCTAACCCAAAGGTGAGTAGTAAAACCATCAGAAGGTCTGTGGGGAAAGATGGGCAGTCTCCTCCCTTGTGATTTACAGCCTCTGAAAATTCCCTGGAGGGCCAACTATGTGTTGGTTCAGACTTAATGATGCATAACAAGAAGTATCAGAAAGAGATGTGAAATGACACCTTAAAGAAATATATGTCGCTTTCTTCAGATAATAATTCATTGATACTCTTGACATTTTAAAATACTAGAAATTATGTAAGAACATTTTCATAGGAAAAGAAACAGAAATAATCTTTATTGAAAGAGATTTCACAGACTTCTTAGGTAATCAACATAGAGTGGGATTGTTAGGAACAGTGTAAATAGTTAGCAATCCATGTAACCATGGTGGAATATTTTTCTCTGTAATGACAGAGAAGTAAAACAAAGCTTGCCATGTAGAGAATTTCATCAATCACTTCACTTCTAGTAACTTGAATTATGTCATCTGCATAAATAATTCTAAAACTTAGATGTATATTCAAATAATTTAAAAAAGTTTTAAACCAAACTTCTATTGGAATGGTATAATTTTGTTTTTCTTTTTCACTTTATATAATGAAAAATACAAAATATAGTCTCCTCTGCCAATTTGTGGAGTTCAACATTATATATCTATGTTATATATATGTTACATTTGCCTTATTGTTACATACTGGTAGCCTGTCTTTTATATTATTGTAAAGATTTCATTGTATAAATATACCTGATTATCCATTCTTCTGTCATTCATCATTTGAGCTGTTTCTAGTTTGGAGATATTAAAGAGAAATAAGAAATAGTCACAGTTTTCCTCTAATCTGAAAAAAAAAATACATACATGACTAGAATTTTTTTTATATATTTCCCCACACACACCCCATTAAATGGCTGGAAGAATTCACCAATGATGCCAGCTGGACAACTTTCCTAAATTGCAGTCTATGCTGGGTTACCATTAGAGCCTTCTGGTTATTCTCCAGCCTGCTTGTGCTCATCCTCATTCACTTTCACTTACTTATCCAGAGTTTTAAAATCATTTTAAAGCATGATAGGGGAATTGGATACAATTACAGTAGATTTTCAGAGCATATTCACATTAATGTCTGTGAAGCAAAGTCTAGTAATAGTTTTAAAAAAATTATGGGCCATGCATCATTTCTTTATAAAAAAGCATTTCAAGCATACAAAAAGGGGGAAACACAGTGAGTAGGTGTAGGTATAATAAGTGTTCCTTCCTTTTTGTGCAAAACAAAATAGGCAAGCTTTGTCTGTAATCTAATGATGCATTTGCTTACTTGTTAGATTTCTAAAAATGTGCCTTCACTAATGGGCTTCTGGTTGTTGGTAAAAATAACCATTGCAATTAAACAAATGAAATGGTATGGCTCTTCTGAGCTATGAGCATTTTACTAAAGACAGAGAGATGGTCGTCATTCTATTTCAAAGAAGGTAGGGAGAAATAGATAAAACCTTTGTAAGAAAATATCATTACTGTCTGCTGCAGAAGAAAAGAAAAATTACAGCCCCTAATTTAGGAGTTTGGACTACTACCCAGAATGCTTTAGCCCTTAGAATCAAGTGAAGTTCAGTTAGGAAAAAAATTCAAACAGGGAGAAAATAAAATCAAGGAAGCCATTCTGAAGAGGTACTACAATGATGCTTCACTTGAAAGTAAGTACTTTTTTTAAAAAAAAATATTCATTCATTGTTGCACAACTACATACCATTCCCAGCGCCCTAGCTCTCTTTACAACGATATATCTCTTATTCTGGGCTGTTATCCTACATATAATGCTTAATCATATATTCATTTTAGACAGTCCTTTTTTTCATCTGTTCCAATGCAATGGTCTTTATCTAGTCACTCTTACCCTATTCTCCTTTTAACCCTCCATGTCAATGAACGAATGAAAATCTAACTTCCCTATAAATGTTCATGAAAAATAAAATTTTATTAAAAAAATGAAAAGAAAGTGAGTACAGATTAGACAAAGGCCTTGGAGAAGGAATTTCCCAAGGGGATTTTGTTGTTAAGTGCCATTGAGACATCTTTATCTGCAACAAATAGAAACCTTGGCCAATCTTGTCCTATCCTTCTGATCTCCAGTGAGCTTTTAAGTCCCTCGTGCATTCACTGTGTTGATCAGTCTCATTGTGGATCTTCTCCCTCTCTGGCCTTCTGCATTTGCAAGCTAGATGTCCTTTTCCAGTGACTGGCCTCTCTTAATAAGATGCTCAAATATATGAGATTAAGACTTACCTAGGAAGTAAAGCAATGGAAAAAATAAAAGAAAATTTGTAGCATTTATAAAAGATTTTAAAACAGGAAGACATGATTAAAGCATAGGTAATGTTTAATTTCTGACCCAATGATATACAAATGAGAATAATTTTAAAAATTATAACATTGCCATTGATTAATGTAATGAATTTATTACATCCTAATCAATACCTTATTGTCTAACTCCCTTACTCAAGTTATCTCCTTATGTTTTACTCCCCTTTCCTTTCATGTTGACTTCCCATCCATGAATGACTTTATGTGTATAAACTTTTCTTATTAGTACTCTTATACCAAAACCAAATTAATCTACCCAAGGGCCCAACCAAATTTTAATCACTAACTAAATTTTCACCTTCTTATGTTTGGGAAGAACATTGTTCTGTTTAGTACAGCATTTGTCTGTCAGTTGCTGTACTGATATAACTCATGGGTTGTTGGATATTGAAAACTATGCCACTGGTATGTCAAATGCCATAAGGTTTACTGATAGTGGACAAGTTTTAGTAGAACTCCCAGATTAAGACAGAGTAGGAAGCAGGATTGGCTATCCACTTCTTAAATAGCAGGCCTCTGGAAGTCCTATGAACAGAAAAGAAATGCAAGTAGTTATAGAAGTAGTGGTCAAGCCCAGATTATAAGTCAGTTGAAAAGGGAAAAAATAATGACAATCAATCTTTAATAACTGGAACAAGAAATATACTTAATGTGAATGTTGCAAAACTAGAAATTGCGAAAAATGAAACGGGACTCATGAACATCAATATACTAGGCATTTGTGAGATGAGACAGACTGGGTTTGGCCATTTTGAGTCAGAAAATCACATGGTATACTATGTTGGGAATGAAAAACAGAAGATTGGTGTTGCATTTATAGTAAAAAAAGTAAATGTCAAGTTCTATCCTAAAATACAATGGTGTGAGTGATAAGATAGTATCCTAACACATACAAGGAAGACCTGTTAATACAGCTATTATTCAAACCTATGGTCTCACATCTAGAAGTAAAGAGGAAGACATTAGAATTTTTTACCAGATCTTGCAGTCCAAAATTGACTGAACACACATTCAATGATAACTGATGACTGGAATGCAAATGTTGGAAACAATGAAGAAGGAATAGTAGTTAGAAAATATAGGCTTGATGCTAGAAATGAGGCTGGAAATAGAATGACCAAATAGTGTATTTTCAATTATTTATTCATTGCAAATACCTTTTTATAAAGGGCACAAATGAAGACTTTACAAATTGACTTCACCTTATGGGCTTCATAGAATTCAGAATGATTCCATCCATGGAAGAAATTGTTGGAGAAGCTCAAAATTAGTAGCTGAAACTAGACCAGGGCCAGACTGTGGATCAGACCATCAATTACTCATGTGAAAGTTCACACTTAGACCAAAGAAAATGAAAATAATTCCACAAGGACCAAGAGATGCTCTTGAACCTATTCCATCTGAAGTACAAGATCATCTTATGAATAGGTTTGAAACATCCAACACCAGTAATTGAAGACCAGAGATGAGTTGTGGGATGATATCAAGGCTTTCATCTATGAAGAAAGCAAAAAGTCATTACAAAGACAGAGGAAAAGAAAAAGCTGAAATGGATGTCAGAAAAGGCTCTGAATATTGAACTAGAGTGTCAAGAAGCCAAAATAAAGGGAGAACATGTTGAAGGAAAAGAACTGAACAGATTTCAAAGGGCAGTTCGAGAAGACAAAGCAAAGTATTATAATGAAATTGGTGAATAAAAAGAGAAGAACTTGCTCTACATTTCGGAAGCTGAGAGAGTTGAAAAACAAAGTTAATCCTCAAGTCATAATATTGAAAGATGCTATGGCAATGTATTGAATGACCCAGAAAACACTGGGCCAAAAAGAACTGATTGACACTGAGAAATTTTAGAAAGTAACAATGGCAGAGCCAATGGTAATGAAGGAGGAAGTAGAAGCTGCCTTATACCCTGAGAAAATGAGAACTGAGACATAAATGGAGAGAGGTACATTCACCATCACAAGAACAGCCCAAATATACAACCAGAAATGAATGGGCTGAAGGAGTTTGTCTTTTGCTTTTCAAGGAGAGGAGCAAACTGAGGGTGAGGGTGGGGTGGGTGGGGAGAAAAGTGCAACAATGAATGAATGGAATTCCAAAATCTCTGTAGTTCACTGAAATTAATAATAATAATAATAAAATTTAATAAAAAAGAAATAATGGTATATTCACACAATGGAATACTATGCAGCACACAGGAGCAATGATTTTGTAAATTACTGCCTAACTTGGGAAGGACTGGAGAGCATTATGCTGAGTGAACTAACTCAGTCCCACAAGGATAAATACTGTATAAAACCTTTATTGTAGAATCAGTATAGGATCCGAGAGTGGTAGGAGAGGTTGGAAGCAGAGGGATGTGCAGGGTGAGAAAGGGATTAATCTTGAGCTTATACAATTTGTTGAGTGGGGGATGAGAGAAATTGAAAGAATTTGTTCTTGAAAACGATGTATTCTAAATTTGTAAATAAACTAGTAGAAAATTTTAAAAAAGTATTGGCAAAAAATAAGGCTCCAAGAATTGACGGGACACCAATTGATTTGTTTCAATTAAAGATGAAGCCCTAGGTGCATGCACCAATCTATGCCAGGGAATTTGGAAGACAGTTGCATTGCCAACACATTAGAAGAGACCTACATTTGTTCCCATTCCCAAGAAAGGTGATCCAACTGAATGTGGAAATTATCAAGCTATATCATTAATATCACATGCAAACAACATACTGTTAAAGATCATTAAAAAAATAACTGGAGCAGTACATAGATAAGGAACTGCCAGAAGTTCAGGCAGGATTTAGAGGATATAATTTCTCATGTGATATGGATCTTGGCTGGAAGTAAAAAAATACAAGAATAATGTATATTTATGCTTTATTGACTATGCAAAGGCATTTGACTGTGTGCGTCTTGCATCATAACAAGTTATGGCTGACATTGAGACGAATGGGAATACCAGACCACTAATTAAGCTCATGTGGAACCTATACCTATACCTAAAGCAGAAGGAGGCTTTTGTGTGCATCAGGGTTGTATTCTCTCTCCATACCTATTCCTTCTGAATGCTGAGCAAATTATTCACGAACCTGGACTCTATGAAGAAAAATATGGCATTGAGATCAGAGAAGACTTATCAATAACCATTATTATGCAGATAACACAACCTTACTTGCTGAAAGTGAGGAGGATTTGAAGCACTTGTGGCAGAAGATCAAAGAATACAACCTTCAACACGGATTGCATCTCAGTGTCAATAAAACAAAGATTATTACCGCTGGACCAATAAGCAACATCATGATAGATGGAGAAAAGATAAAAGCTATTGATAACATCATCTTGCTTGGATCTATAATCAACACCCTTGGAAATAAGAAGATGTATTGCACTAGTAAAATCTACAGTTAGGGAGAGGGGAGGAGAAGGTGGCCAGGTGGTTCCTGGATGACTCCACCCAGGGTTTCTGTGGCTTCTTGCTGCCTGTGCATAGTGGTCCATGTGCACAAGTAATCACAAGATTTTGGGGTCCTGTGCTTTTTCGGGCTTGTGTTTGATGTGCAGCACTGCTCTTCCCTCCAGAAGCGAGGCCCTTGAGGCTTGACCTAGGGTTTAAGGCGGGCTGTGACTGCAGGCCTCAAGCCTGGTTCAAATTGTTTTTTTGTCAAACACTCTTCTAGGTGGTATAGCACTGGTCTGTGCATTTCTGGACAGAGGTAACTTGTGGTTGCTGTGATGCTAAACACTGTGACATTGATGTGCCAATGTGACAATGGCTGCCCATGGTGGACAGTGTTTGGTGGAATTTCCCAATTAAAACAAGCTTGGAAGCAGGAGTGGCAGCCACTTCTGAAATAGCTTGTCTCCGGAAACTCTATGAACAGGGCTCAGGCCTTTCGTTCATACAGTTGCTACGAGTCGTTTATGACTTGATGACAACAACAACAGCATTGCACTGGTAAAGTCTACAGTTAGAGATCTCTCCCAATTATTGAGGAGTAATAATGTCAGTTTGAGGACTAAGGTGCATCTGACTCAGCCCATAGTCTTTCTGATCACTTGCTATGCTTCTGCGAGCTGGACAATAAATAAGGCTGGCAGAAGAATTGATACCTTTTAGCTGTGGTGTTGGAGAAGATTGCTGAACATCCCATGGATAGCCAAAAGAACAATCAAATACATCCTGGAAAGGGTGCAACCCAAGTGCTTTTTGGAGGCAAAGATGATGAGGCCTCACTTCATGTACTTTGGGCTTGTTGCTAGAAGGGGCTATTCCTTGGAGAGGGACATTATGAGGGTCAGCAAAGAAGAGGAAGACCCTCAACCAAGTGGATTGACATGGTGACTGCCACAATGGGCTCTCGAGTGTAAGAAAGTATGAGGATGGCACAGGACTGGACAGGGTTCCATTCTTCATAGGGTTGCTATGAGTCATACTCAACTCGACGGCAATTAACAACAAGTCTTATAAGATAATTGTCTTTTTTTGTGACTGGCTTATGCCATTCAGAATATTTTTTTTTATTCATTCATATTGTGCGTTATTTCCGAAAATCTTGGTAGTTTTTTAGTTTTTTAGATGCACAATACTCCATATTGTGAATGTGCCAGAGTTTCTTTAACCATTTGTTGATTGATGGACACTTGAGTTGTTTCCAGCTCTTCTCTATTATCAATAATGCTGCAATAAGCTTGGGTGTCTACATGTTAGTTTGTATCACAAACCTTAATTCTTTTGTGGCCTATGTTTAGTAGTAGGAATGACGAATTGGATGGTATTTCTATTCTCAACTTTCTAAGGAAGTACTCCATTTTACATTCACAGTGGGTGCACCACTTTACATTCCTACTAGCCATATATGGGAATCCCAATCTTTACACACCTGGCCAGAATTTGTTGTTTGCATTGAGGATACTTTTATAAACAAAATCAGTTTCATTTCAAGTGGCTTCACTTGAATTAAATGGAATGTGATCTGAAAATGAGGTTGAATCTGTGACCCTTAAGGGTCTACCTTCCCACTAACAAAGGAGCACAGATAAATAGATATTATTTGCAAGCAATAGTAAAATGTAAACAATTAGGAGATAATTGCAAAACTGCTATAAACTGGCTATCATGTGTAACAATTTGTGTCGAACAGAGTGCATTACTACATATTCATGTCACTGTAATTCTTCTGTTTTAGGTGTAAACTACACCCACTATAGCAAAATGTTTATGTATTTTATGCAGATGATTGAGAAAATGAAGGCAAATAAGGCCTGTGAGAGCTGGACAATAGTAATCCAAGAGGTGTGGTTTCCCCAGGCTTTCAGATGTTAGAGGCCGTAGGTAGTAGAACTGCAATTGTAGAGAGCCTTTTTATCACTGTTTTTGTTATTGGCTGCCTTATATTGCATTAATGTAGTAGCTAAAGCAGAGATTATTTACTTGGTTCCCTAGCGAATCCAGTTTGGTTGGCTGTAAAAATTCCACATGCAAGTCTCATGTCAGTGTCTTGAATGCTATGGACAGGACGCATCGCTTTGCCTTCTGCTTTGTGGGTTTTTGACTTGTTTCACCTGGACCCTGATATCAGCCCTCTGAGAATTCCTGTCAGATATTAGCTTTTCTCAGCTGCTGCAAACCATGTTAAATTGTTCTTTCCTGCCCTTCAGTGGCACCATGAAACTTTCATCAGACTGTTTGATGTACTGATACCCTGCCCTGCCCTGCTTGTCAGTCACTGTGCCAAGCAGATGGTGGTATACACTGCTAATGTTCTTCTCTTGTGAATTTCTCATAGGTTGACCTAAATACACATACAGCTTTACTTCTCTCCCAGGAATAAATTAGAAATACTTCACAAGGCCACTTTCACTCAGAAGTGTCTTATCAAAGACAAACGAATACCAAGGCTTGATACCAGCTTTGAATGTGGCCCTTCAATCCTTCAAGGTTAAAATTCAGCATAAAGATGTCCTTCCCCCACACAGAAACCTCTGGGTGATACAAAGGGCTCAGCTGCAAACTGCAAGGTTGTTAGTTCGAGTCAACCTGGAGATACTTGAGAAGAACGCTCTAATCATCTGCTTCTGAAAAATCGGCCTTAAAAGCTCTGTTGATCAGTTTTGCCCTGAAAAATATATGGTATTTTGCCATGAGTCGGGATTAATTTCATTGTAACAGGTTTGGTTTGATACAACATTTCCTTCCTACTCTCTATATCCACCCCTATGACCATAATACATAAACATATTCCTACTCTCCCACTGGTCAAAAGAAACCTTCTCTAATAGGGTACAGGCTTAAAACAAGAAGTGTGTTGGCAGGTAGTTGTTAAGTTTGAAGATCAAGCTACATTTGAAGAGTATAATAGGTGTCTATGTAGCTGCTAATGATTCTCCCAGGACTTCAATTCTGCCCATCCTCCATCCCTCAACAGTAATTTGTTTTATTGCTTACAGGCAGAATCACATGAGTCTCCAGGAAACTCTGAAAAGCCACCAAAGGAAGCATTCCCAAATCACATGTCCTAACATTGCTATGGTACTCATAAGTGGTCAAGTCTGGGATCAATATCACCATGCCTCCAGTTCCTGCAAACTGAGATCCCATGCAAGTAAACTCACACTGAGCTCATTAAAACCACACTACCTGGTTAATTTATTGTTAACCTCACTACTTTTATATACTCTCAGGCTACACTTTACATGAAAACTCTGGGAAGTGGTCAAAGGACAATGGCAGGATTGTCCTTTGATCACTTGCCTCTTTCAGACCTTAGCAGAAAGGACTGAAGAGATGAGTAAGGTGATGAATGGCTGTTTCAGCCAAGGAGAGTGGGGAAGTAGAGCAGCTAGAAGGGAAAATCAAGCTTGAGAGACTTGGCTGGTGAGAAAGATGCTGAACAATGAAAGTGGAAAGGTCCTGAAAGGAAGGTGGAAGAATTCTTAAGAATGTACTTAAAACTCTAAAGATACCACTTTATTCTCTCTTTGCTTCTTATCAAGACACTCTGGTGGCCTAGTGGGTAAGGAGCTGCACTGCCAAGCCAAAGGCAGGCCATTCAAATCCACCAGCTGTTCCCAGGAAGAAAGATGGACAATCTTCTCCCTAAAAATTTACAGTCTCTGAAATCCATCTGCGGGATCACCTATGAGTTGATTCTGACTCAATGGCAATGAGCTGAGTTTTACTGAGTTTACTTCTCATATACTTGAACATAGCAAGGATGAAACATGGACTGATAGAACTGGAAGATTTAGTAGGACCTGGGTAAGACAATGAAGTGTATTTGAGTAGTCCTTGATCCTCTTCTTTTTTAAGAAAAATATAATTTAAAAAATTTTTATGCTAGTTTACTTACAAAGTTAATATTCATTGTTTTTCACACTAGATCTTTCCCATTTCCTTTACCCACTCCTTCCTCCACCCATCAAATTGTGCAACTCTGTGATTGCCACACCACCCTCAACTCCTTTCCATCCTTACGCTTCTGCTCACAACATCCCCACCTTGGATACACGTTTTACTAGTTATCTTTCTATTTTGACAATACTGATCTTACACAGTATTTGTCCTTATAAGACTGAATTAGTTCGCTTAGCAAAAGACTCTCCAGTCCCTCCCAAGTTAGGTAGTGATTTTCAAAACCGTTGCTCCTACATGCTGCACAATATTCCATTGTGTGAATGTACCATAATTTCTCATTCCATTCCATTATGGTTGGACATTTGGGCTATTTCCATGTTCTTGCAATGGTGAATAACGCTGCTATGAACAATGATGTACATATCTCTATTTGTGCCTCAGTTCTAATTTTCTTGGGGCATATTCCAAGAAGTTATTTAAATAGCTAGGTCATATGGGATTTCTATGTCCAGCTTTTTGAGAAAAATGCCAAACTGCCTTCCAGAGTGGTTGTACAATCCCATCAATAGAGTATAAGAGTTCCTACCTCGCCACATCTTTTCCAACATTTATTTCTTGATGTCATGTTAAATTTTGCCACTGCTACCGATATGAGATGGTATTTCCTGCGGTTTCGATTTGCATCTCTTGATTGTCAGTGATTTTTGAGCATTTCTTTATGTGTCTGTTAGCCATCTGAGTATCTTCCTCTGTGAAAAGTCTTTCCATGTGTTTTGCCCATTTTGTAATTGTATGATCAGTCTTTTACTTATGGAGGTACTGCAGCATTCTGTAAACTTTTGATATGAGACCGTTGTCTGAAATGGTTTGGGTTTTTTCCCCCTAGTCAGTAGGTTCTCTTTTCATTCTATTGGGAAAAGTTTTTTGATTCTCACAGGAATTTAATCTTTAGAAGGTCCATCCATTTTGTCCTCTCCCGATTGTGCATTTCTGGCTGTGTTTGGCAGTCTCTTTATACCATAGACTAAGCCTGATTCTCTTTTTTTGAATAATTTATGTTCTTGTATTTACTTATATACATCTGCAATCCTCCCTCCCTTTTCACCTCAATATTATGTCTTCATCACACTATTTTCTGTCTTGAAGCTTAGAATGACCTTCTAACTTATTTCCCAGCATCCAGGAGTATGTGCCCATTACTTTACAGGGGTAAAAAATCTGACTATAGTACTACTATATCACTAGGAATTCTTCAGTGACTCCAAATCACTGTGGAAACAATTCCAACTCATGGCAAGCTTCTGTGGGTTTCCATACTCCTCATACCAGGAATCTTTTCTCAGCAGTTTTACTGTTCTCCTCAGGACCTACAGGGCGTGTTGCGATTTAACCTCTGCCTACATCTTCAGCTGTCTCTTCACAAGCCTCTGGATTTATTTCAATATTTTCCATCCCAGGGATTTACAATGTCTCTTTGACCTTTATGCCTTTCCACAAATGGCTCCCTCCGTGAGGAATTCCCTCTACTGTTCCCCTTCACCCACCTCCTACTCCTACCAGCTAGGTGACTCATATTT
Organism: Elephantulus edwardii; assembly: GCF_000299155.1. Classification (NCBI taxonomy): domain Eukaryota; kingdom Metazoa; phylum Chordata; class Mammalia; order Macroscelidea; family Macroscelididae; genus Elephantulus; species Elephantulus edwardii. The sequence goes on from NW_006399861.1 coordinate 5,373,144, forward strand.
ATTCATATAGATTCAGCCCAGGAATTGTCTTGCTTGGGAAGCCTTCATAGCATTTCCATCTGTTGATGTGCCATTTCTGTGTACATTTTTAGCACCCTTAGAGAAGTTATGACTAAATATTATAGCCTTGTAATTGCGACAAGAGAGATCTGGTGGACAAGTGGTGAAAGAGTGGTACTGCTAACCCAAAAGTAGGCAGTTCAAACCCATCAGCTGCTTCACAGAAGAAAGATGGGCAAATCTCCTGGGTGCTTTACAGCCTATGAAAACCTGCTGGAGGGTCAGCACTGAGTTGGTTCCAGCTTGATGACAGTGAGTGAGTGTGAGTGAAGTTGCTAGCTTTTTTGTCTCTTCCTCTGGAAAATTAACTTTAAAAACTCATTTAAAAAGCTAGAAAAATACTATTTTAAACCCTGAAGTCTAAAACAATAGCTGGCATAGTGAATAATGCAGTAAGCATTTGAAAAACAAAGAACCAAAGGGAGAAAGAAGGAGCCTTTTTTGGAGAAGTTGATCAATGCCTGCCCTGCCCAAAACATGATACGTGATCCTAGTCCTCAGTCAAGGTGAACTGGGATCACCACGGTCTGGCTAGAGAAACACATGTTAAACCAATCATATTGAACTCCCTTCTCCCATATCTGGAATTAAAGAATGAGAAGCTCATCAAATTATGTTACAGAGTCAGGCTACAGAAGCCTTGGTGGAAGCATAAATTACAGTATGAAGAAAAAGTCAGTTGATAGATCCAAATAGAGCAGATGTATAATGAAACATAAAGATGGCACAAGAGAAAAGTCATAAAAACCAAAGAAAGATATATAAATATATCCTTCTCAACTCCTATGACTTCTCATATTCCAGTGCTGTGGTGGATTTCTTGAGTGAATTTCTGTATTCTGTTTCATACTACCAGGATGAAATTCTGTTTCTTGGAGGTAAATGAGTCTAAACTGACAAAATGAGAATAGAGTCTGAGGGAACGGGGGTGGGGCAAGGAGAAGAGAAAAAAAGAAAAAGGTTAAATAAGACTTTGTGGTCTCTCTCTCTCTCTCCCCCACTCCCCACCGGCTTTGAAATTTTCTCTATTACAGAAAGTCCCTGCCCTCTCCTCTATTCCTAACTAGAAGAACATCCCCAAGCATCAGACAGACACATTTCCTCCCTCCTGCAGTTAGCTTCACTCTGGGTACTCACTTCATTGCTTCATTGCTTGTCACTCTCTCTTTTGCTTTTCTTTCATATTAGTTTGCTCATAAAGGTAGTATATACATTGTATTTCACACTATTTTCCATTCATATTGTGTTTTGTACAATAATTTTCATGCTTTATGTTTTGTAAAGTTAATCAGCATTGGACCTAGCCCATCATTTCCCTGTCTTTTCAGGTCCCTGCTGGATCCTTCCCATTTTCTTCACCCCATCCTTCCACCTACCAAATTATGCAACTCTGTGGTTTTGCCTATACCCAGCCTCACCCCCTGCTCCCATCTCTTCCCCCCTTAAGTCCCCGTATATATTTTACCAGTCATCCTTTTGTTTTTACAATATTGGCTGTATGCAGTATTTGTCCTTATTAGACTGAGTTAGTTCACACAGCATAATGAGATACTGCTTGTCATATTTTAGAATAATAATGTGTGAATTATATACAAATTAATAATGGTCTAAGAGAACACTGTAAATTTCTGGTTGCTGTCATTGTTGTTCATTGCCTTCGAGTCAAGCATGGCTCATAATGACTCTATGAACAAAAGGCCTGAAGCCTTTCTATAACTATTGACACTTACCAAAGTTTATAGAGTTTCCAGAGGTATGGTGCTTAGGAAGTGGATGCCAAATCTCTGGTCCTAGCATTAAATATAAAGGAAGTTTTAAAAACAAATACTTGATCAAATATGTGTACCTTACTTTCATGTAAATAATACATATGCTATGCAATTATTTTTTACATGTTGCTGACTTTAGTTTAAATTTCTTTTTCCTGTTAATTGAATCTGATGTTAAGTCTTAATCTTGTGGAAGTTTGTTTCCCAGCATCAGCCCTCACCAGGGTACTCTTGAGTTTCTAAATCATCCCTTCTCCTGGCAAGATTCCTCTCTCCCTCTGTAAACAAGCCTCTCTAATGCAGGAAGAAATAACTTCCTCCACTTGGGAAACAGCCTTTGCTAATGTGACTGGCTCCAGTCCAGAAGGTGCTCACCGAGACTAGCGAGACCACTCATGTGGGTAAGGCTGGTACCTCATGGCCTTGAAGTTTCTCCTCCTGCCATCTGCCTGGCTGGCCACAACCCTCAGGCTATTTGAATCTCCTTTCCTCACAGATGCCATGGAGCGGGTGTGAAAACCACGGATGCAGAGAAGTTGCTTGTCCTTCAGGTAAAGCAGGTCTTACCGACCTTAGGGACCCTGCCAGGTCAGGGACTGTGTATCTGTACCCACAATGTTTAGCTGCTTGACTTCATGTAGGTTCATCACCACAGGACCCAGGTATGCATGGCCAACTGCTCTCAACCACCATGGAACCATTCCCTGCTCGGGCTGTGGTAGCTGTGCATACAGTGTTCTGATAAATGCCCTCATCCTGCTTCAGCATGATCTTTACAGAAACACATTAGGTGCAAGGAACTCCACTCAGTCCCACCATGAAGTGCCTCAGAGTAAACAGTTTCAATAGTTCACTTTTCAATTGTCAGAGGACTACCAAACTCCATGGCTTTTTAAATGAGGCTTATATCAATATTATATAGTGATGATTTTTTAAAAATTAACATTTAAAAAAATCTACATGTTATACTATTAAATGGGAGCTGCTTCTGGGAATGTTACCAGACATGTGGTGAAATATGTGGCATTATTTTGTCGTCTTCACACTTTACATGTGTATGCTTATTGTGCATATAAACATAGTATTTGCAAGAATATAGTAACTCTGAAAAAGCTAAATGCAAAAAGTAAATATGATTAAACAAATATCCCTGGCTTTAGTAAATAGATTATATATAATAACGATCATGGAAAGATTTTCTTGGAAAGATGAATAAGTTCCCAGAGCATGCTTGTTTGGAGAGAACAAAAATTTCCAAAAGGGAGGGGTTTTATTGGTTGTGAAAGAGGAGGCCGACTCACATTTAATCCTTGAATTCTTTCTTTAGAAAAAAAATGAGAAGCTAAAAAACTACTAACTGAAAGATGGGTGTGTGATGTGAAATCTAAATAATCCTGTGGGGAATTCCATAATGCATTCTAAAGAATTCCTTAAATGAGCAAAGAATTACATTAAGAAGATAGGTTCTTATTCATGGGCACATATTAGCTGTATTATTCTTTACAAAATGACCTATGGCTAATGAATACATATTAAATTCTACAACCTGATGAGAGGTCAAAATGAGCTGGAATAAATCAACATGGTACTGGTACAAAGACAGGCACATAGACCAATGGAATAGGTTTGAGAATCCAGAGGACCCATCTATTTATGGTCAACTAATACTCAACAAGGAAATCAAACCTATCAAATGGGGAAATGACAACCTCTTCAACAAATGGTGCTGGCAAAACTGGACTGCTGCCTGCAAAATGCTGAAACAGGATCCAAATTTCACACCATATACAAAAATCAACTCAAGGTGGATAAAAGACCTGGGAGTAAAACTTCAAACCATAAAAACCATAAAACTAGAATCAAACTTGGAGGGCTTATTCTATGGTATCAAGAGACTGCCAAATACAGCCAGAAAATGCACACTCTGGAGAGGATAAAATTGATGAATGGGACCGTCTAAAGGCTAAATCCATGTGCACATCAAAACATTTTCCAGCAGAGTGAAAAGAAAACCTACTGACTGGGGAAAAAAAACTTGGCAATAAACTCAACATTGGAACCCACTTAAGGGCAGTGAGTTTGATCTAGAATTTTGCATGCAGAAATTGTAAATGGAAAATTATTTTTCTATCAAGGGCTACTAATATCTAAAATTTAGCTAGCTTGTGAGTCACTAAAAAATAAAAAGCAACTACTTAATCTCTTTTGAGAAAAAAATATATTAATGCATCCATTAAATATGGACTCACTATCCCTCTTATTGCTCTCAAATCAGAACCAATGCATAGCTGACCCTCCAGTGGGTTTTCAGAGGCTGCAAATTGCAAGAGAATAGATTCTCCATCTGTCTCCCATACAGCAGCTGCTGAATTAAGGAATATAAGGAGCTAGTGAATTCGTAGCTGCATGCCCTTGGACTGACAGACAGCACAACACCTTACCCGCTATCACCAGAACTGCCTAAAAATGGACTGCTTTTGTTGTTGTGTACCATCGATTTGTATCATGTCCCTCCAGCTGATTTTCAGACTTTTTTTTTTTCAGATTTTCAGACAAATTGCACTGGAGGAGATTGTCCATCTCACTCCCTGGGAGCAGCTCATGGATCCCAACCATGTGCCTTGGGGTTGGCAGTGCAACTGAGAGCTTTATTTTGTAAGTGCAAACAAACAATATTATTCTTATTATATGTTATAACCAGTTCAAGTAAGTGTGGTACTAGCAAGATTAGCAGATTCTTATGCTTGCTCCATTTTTAATACCCTAACATTGGAAGCTTCCATTATTGTCTAGTCCTGTTCTAAGTATACCAGAAGGAATTGGAAGGGGAATTCTAAGTAATTTCAGAAATTACGTTTTACAAAATATGTGTAATTGTTCTGATACTATTAATGACAAAAACTGTTATCCTTCAGAGACTTTTAACTGGAAAATCTCCACTACAGCCTTCAGATCTATTCAAGATTTCTTTTCTCCTGAAATATATAAAGAATTTTGATCCAGATCCAATTTTAATCCTGATTTACATGTACAACTAAAGTTTGTATCTTACCTAAAATATTTCTAATTCATCATTCATTCAAAAGTGAAGATTTTTTAACAAGGCGATATTTTAGAAATCGTCTTCCAGATTATAAAACTTGAACATCATGACTTGATCAAGGTGTTCTAACTAATTAGCAACAAAGCTAATCCTAGAAGCCAGTTCTCTTGAGTCTATAAATTAAGATATCTTCCATCTACAGAAAACAAAGAATTCGTCTCCAAGGAGAAATGAGAGACTATTTCTAGATATATACTTCTACCAATCAAAATTATGAATGAAATTAATTATTAAATTGTCCCAAGAGAGTTAATATATCAACTCCAAGCTTTCTTGGACTTAGTGTTGTTTGTCTGCAGTGATGATGTACTAACACATCTCAGGGTGGGAGTGGGGAAGCCGTTTATAGTAGGACATGACCTCAGTTTGGTTTCTTTTTAAAATAGAAGCTAGCTCTATTTTGAGAACAGGTGTGTTATGAGGGAAAACACAAACTTTTAAACTTGAGTACACTCCAGTGGAGTATTTGGTTCCTGACAAGAAACAAGGAGATGTGCTGAATAGTTCGTTAAAGGCATGGTGTTCCGTGGTTTCTCCCAAACCACAACCTGAAGGCAGCATTTGTTTCTTACGAGTAAAGATGCTATTTAGTGCATTAAACTCCATTTGGTATATAATAGGGGCCATATCAAGACTTTGAGTGGTGTTAGAGGGAGAACAGAACAAAAACCACAATAGTTCATGGTAACTGAGAAGAGAAACAAAATTTTTATCAGTGCATAAATCAAATTTTACAGATAGACTTTGCCTTCGTCAGAAATAACAGAAAAAGGAACTGTTGGCTTTATTTGAGTTTTCCATCCCGTCTGTTTTTGAAAATGACACTTCTTTCAAGTTGAAGAATGAAGATGTTAGATGGGTGCGTTCACTTCCCTCAATTCACTGATTTAACAGTCACCTTGCAACATAGACTGTGGCTTGATAGAACGGCGCTCCAGAGGCCTTGTTCATAGGGAGTTCCACAACTAACCAAAAGCCTATGGTGGTTCGGATCCACCATCAGCTCTGATGGAGAAACATGGGCAATCAATCTTCCCCCGTTCAATTTCCACTCTCAATAACTCACTGGAGGGTCCAGCTGAGTCAGTTCCTACTTTATGGCAATGGATTGTGGCAGAGTTTTTTGTAACAAAAAGGATTGACTCTTTTTAGGTTTCTATTTAAAAGTGTGGGTGAAGTCTCCTACTCTGAATCATATTGTTTTTGTTGTTCGGTCCCATCAAATCAGAACCAAGCCATAGTTGACCCTCTACTAAATTTTCAGAGGCATTCAATCACAAGGGAGAAAATGCTCATCCTTCTCTATGGAGCAGCTGGTGAACTTGAGCTGTGTGCCTTCGGCATTGCAGTGAAATTTCTTGCCATTAGGCTACCAGAGCTCTCTTGAATGAAATGAAAATATTTTCTTTTCAACTACTCTAATTTTAACTTTATCTCTGATAATTCCTCCATAAAAAGAGCTTTATGGAATTAATACTCATTGTGGAGACCTGCAAACAAATAGTATATTGCCCTGTTTTCCCCTCAAAATATTTACTTCTATTTAAGTCAATATTGCCATTTTTTTTTAAATTTAGGTTGTTTATTTTTCATTTCAATGAACATCTACAGAGATTTTGGGATTCCATTCATTCATTGTTGCACCCTT
>NW_006399861.1:5380888-5389664 GCF_000299155.1 Elephantulus edwardii
TTGGTTTTAGTTCTAGGTCCATGATCCACCTTGAGTTGGTTTTTGTATATGGAGTGAGGTGGGGATCTTGTTTAATTCTTCTGCAGATAGTTTTCCAGTATTGCCATTTTTTAAAGTGTGTTATCACATCTGAAAAAATCAGCTCAGTGTTTAAGTTAGGGTTGTCACTTTGAAGAACTATGAAGGTGTCATCCTGCACCAAGTCCCATGTACTTGTGACCCATCTGTCTGCTGCCTGAGCTTTTGGTCACTCTCATTACTTATCGTCTTCATACACAAAAGGAAGGACTTCCACTGGCATGCAAATAACTGAGAAAAACCATTACATGGCAGAAATTGTATATTGATTGACCATTGTTAAAATGTATGATTTCTTCTTATAAAAACCCCTGATTATTCTACATACTCTACTTTCCACTGATCATGGGAGAGCTGATGCATGCCTAAAGCATTTCCACCAAGATCCTGTGCAGACTATCCTTACCAAAAAAAACCAAACCAGAAAAAAGATGCTCAGTTTTATGAAAACCAGACAATTCACCTGAAAGTGATTTGTGTTTGCAGCATAAGGTTGCGTAAAATGTGAAACAGAGGCATCAAAGCTGACTGCGGAGTAGGAACCAGTATCTCTAGACTCAATCCTGCCACTATTCGCTTACATCATTGTAGGCAGATCACTTCACTCTATTTTTTCCCTTGTGCTTTTACCACTTAGAACATTATCCCAATATTCAATCTTCTGTCTTGTGTTATAAATATTTGTCTATGCATTTTTCTCACCTGTTATTCTTCATAGGGTGTTCTAGTGGTGTGGTCCCACCAGCTGCACTGCTTAACCCAAATGCAGGACATTTCTGATAGTTCAAATCCACCAATGACTCTGAGAAGAAATGAATTTTCAGTCATGCCATTTACAGCCTCCAAAAACTCACTGGAGGGTCATCTTTGACTTGGCAGTAATGAGAGATCATTGACCCGCTCAGGCACATTTCTCCATCACCTGTGCATAGCCCAATTACAGCTACAATCCCCCTGCTACCCGGTCGGTTCTGACATCCATTGACTTTGCAGGATAAAGTATAACTTCCTGTAGAATTTCCAAGACTCTAAGTCTTTACAGAAGCACACTGCCTCATCTTCCTCCTACAGAGCAGCTGATGAATTTGAACTGCTGACCTTTTGGTTAAGAAAGCAAAAGGCTGTAATCACCGTGTCCTGCAAATGCCAAGTAAGTACTAAAAGAACTTCAGCAAGACAAATACATTTAACCAAGCTCTGCATCTAAAATCTTGCTTTAATGCTCTTGCTTAATGCTCGTGAGGCCTGTCTTGACTTGTTTAAGACCCTGAGTGCTAAGCCTGGTGTGTGGAGTTTTGTAGGTTTACGGCTTATTGGTTGTTCCTCACCCTCACCCCCACATTTGATTTAAAATAAGCTTTGTGCAAGGAAGTTAGACTAAGTGAGACTAAGGAGCAAGGTGCAAAGTTATTTACAGACAAGACTTCTGCAGAATATCAGTAGCAGTCTTATCCGAGACAGATATTTAGCAAGATCACTGTCAAAGTTTAACTGTGCACATGGAACTCCCACTGAAAGAGGAGTTACACATGTCAGAGTCTGCCAAATCGAGACTTCCTTTCCCACTTCTGTCATGCAACTCACCTCCCACAGCATGAAAGCCACCACAAATTCCTGCACATGGTGTTTGCCTAGTGAATTTCTAGGCTACGCTCTTGAGTGAGCACTATTCCTAGTTGTTCATTCCTTGTGGTACATGTTTAATTTAGCAGCAGGTTGAGGCCCAGTGCTTTCAAGGATCCCAGACTACATCAGAGTTCAAAATGGGAGTGTACTAATGGTACAGGCTGTGCAAGTAAAACAGCAAAGTTTTGCTTCTCTGTTGTTACAAAAGCATATCACAGCAATCACGAGTTACCTCTGTACAGCAATGCACTATACCACCTAGATGAATAATGAATATTAGACATTAGAAAAATTATATATGCTTTTTTTAAAATTTAAAAACATTTTTAAAAAAGCATATATAATATTTCTAATGTCTAATATTCATTATTCTTCTAGGTGGTATAGTGCATTGCTGTACAGAGGTAACTCGTGATTGCTGTGATGCTGGTGTGTCAAACGTGGTAATGGGTACCCATGGTGGAGAGAGTGTCCACTAAAACAAGCCTGGAAACAGGAGCAGCATCCACTTCTGAAATGGCTTGCCTCCAGAAACTCTATGTACGAACAGTGCTCAGGACTTTCATTCATAGCATTGCTATGAGTCGTCTACGACTCGACGGCCCCTAACAACAACGACAATATTTATTAAGGCAGCCCTGGTGGCTTAATGGTAAAGAGCAGCATTGCCAATCCAAAGGTACACGGTACAAATCCTCCAGTGACAGAAAGATGGGCAATCAACTCATGATTTACTATACCTGAAAACCTACTAGAAGGTAAGCTATGAGTCGTTTCCGACTCAGTGGTACATACCAACAACAATATTTAGTAAACACTGACTATGTGGCATACCAGCCACATGCATCTATGTGTATGTAGAACAGTACTCCATAGGGGTTTTCAACTGCTATAACCATATGTAAGCAGATTTCCAGGCTTGTTTTCCAAGACACCACTGCATGGATTTAAACCATTTTCTTAGCACCACCCAGGGACGTTAGCAGGCACTCCTCTAAAGTATTTCACAAATGTTAACTTAATTGATTTAGGAGAAATGGTTATTACCATTTTACAATGAGGAAAATTCATGTCTAGAGATGTTAAGTAATGTGCTCAGTGTTGTAAATACATCTACCCTCTGGTCAGGGAGCTAGCAAGGTGGTCACTTGCAGGACCAGTATGCCTTACTACTCTGTCAAAATATGTTAGCTCATGTATGTTCACCAAGAAGTATCATTCTGTGACTTATAATAACAACAACAAAATATCTACAAGAATGGGAAGATTCAAATACTCTGCAATCTGCCTTTTCTTAAAATGATAAATTGACAAGTATGGGCGGGGAAATTCTAGCTCTTCCTTGTTAGTGGACTTGAAATGTCATGTCTCTAGGTTCAAATTTGGTCATTGCTCTGTGAGGGAAAGAAGGGCAGTCCCCTCCATTTAGGATTTCCAGCCTAGAAACCTGATAGGTGATTTCCATGAGTTGAAATTAAGTCAACCTCAGTGAGTTTGACTTTTTTAAGTGGCCTTATTGATTTCATTAGTATTACTCCCATTTTTCCCCAACAAAGACACTTAACCACCCAACTCATTGTTGTCAAGTCAGAACCTCCCATTGGACTTCCAAGGCCATGGAGGTGACTGCACATCTTTATTCTGAGAAGCTGTTGGGAGATTCAAATTGCCAGAGAGGCCTAGACTTTGAGTTTGCAGCACAAATCCCTGCAGGCTACCATGGCTCCTCCCCAGGACATTACCTGACTAATGTTTCCACATGAAATGTTTTTGCTTCACTGTTAAATGCTCAATAAGGAGTTTGTGCTAATGAAGGTGGCATGACCTCAATTCAGGTAACGCAAAGGGTTGCACAACTTACAAGAATGGGAATTAATGTCACTGAATTGCAAATGTAGAAATTATTGAGCTGACATTTTACATTATGTATATTTTCACCATAATAGGAATAAAAAAAGGAAAAAAACAAAGGATAACTAAGGCAAGGGCAGGTAGGTAGCTCTGGTGGCCTAGTGGCAAGGAGCTATGCTGCAATCCCAAAGACCACTAGCTATTGGATGGACAGTCTCCTCCTATGAGATTAACTGCTTCTGAAAAACCGGCGAAGGGTCAGCTGTGGGTTGGTTCTGACTCTACAGCACACAACCACAACAAGACAAGGCAGGCCTAGGTCTCATTAATATGGAAGCAGAACATAAACACAAAACAAAAAAATATACAGGAAAGAACAAAAATTTACATCACTTTTTGGTATTTTAGACAAAGCAAAACACTGGCACAAAGAGAAAAAGTATTTCTAACATTAAATCTCAGAAGTGCTTGCATTAGACTGCAGCTATTTTTTATTTTTTACAAATGTTAATGTTTCTAAATTTTCTGAAAAGAAAAAATTTTATGAAATGAAGAAAACATAATGTCTTTTCTCTAAGTTAACCTTGTACTGAAATAGTGAGACTTTTCTTGAGAGAATGTGCACCAGGTCATACATAGAACAATCACAACCCTCATATTAAAGTTGACAGATAGTTAAGTTACTGGGAGAAAGAAGAGTCGTATGTTCGCTCATGGACCAAGAATGTTTTCTATGGTTGAAATTGGGAAAGATGCTAGTGTGTAGTTGTGCACTAATGTAGTTACCCCACAGCTCCACTCCATAAGAAGAGTGTGAGCGAACCATCTTTAGGCAGGGAGAGAGCTCCCTTAGGCCATACCTCCAAATCCCTGCTCTCTCACAGGTACTAATAGGTACCTATTTTAAGCCCTAATTTCTACATCATAACAGGTTGACTTTATAATTTGGAGACTGGAATTGTGAATGTCCTCACTCGTATGACTTAAACTACAGTTAAACCCTAACCAGACTCCCTTTGAATATTTATTTTGTATGGAAATATAATATTACAAATATGTTAGACATTTGTGAAGAAACTGAAGAGTGACAGCATCTGTGCCCAATAACCTGAGCTATAAAGCAGACCCTGAGCAAATAAATGAGTTAATGTGTTAAATGCACATTATTGAGCATATTTAACAAAAACTGAGATTTTGGACGTTCATGTAATTAATACTACATATTCTTTAATACATTTGGGCTTCTGTTATAACATCGGCATATACATTATCTATCGTCATGTTTGCTCCAATGGGTTATCTGGTTTGTTTGGGATTGTTCCCTTTGGAGCTCTGGTGGCTTACTCAGTAAAGAGTTGTGCTGCCAACCTAAAGGCAGACAGTTCAAATCCACTAGATTCTCTGCAGGAGAATGACACGTAATTTCCTCCCATGTGATTTATAGCCCCTTAAGAATCACTGGAGGGTCAGCTATGACTTGATAACAATGAGTTATAGTTGTTGCTGTGTTCCCATTGATAGTTTTTGGGTTTTTTGCCCTAGTGTAGTTATTAATAAACCCCATTGTCATAAAGTCAAACATGACTCAAAACAGCCCTATAGGACAGAGTAAAACTGTCCATAAGTTTTCCAAGGTTATGATCTTTACAGAAGCTGGCTGACATCATTTTTCCTCATCACATGGCTGCTGGATTCAAACTACTGACCTTTTAATTAGCAATTGAGCCTTTAACCACTGTGCCTTTACAGCTTTGTCTTAGTTTTTAATAGAATCCTACCATACTTTCAAAATTGTTCTTAATTGGGAGATATATATATATAATTGTTGTATGTCATTGATTTGAAATGACCCTCCAATGGATTTAATTGCATGGGAGGAGATTGTCCATCCTTCTCCAATAGAAATTGCATGTGGATTGCAACACAGTTTCTTACCACCAGGCTCTATGAGGGGAGAGAGAACGAGAGAGAGGGGGAGGGGGGAAAGAGAGAGAAATACCACAGTTCTTAATTTTGTCAAGTTCAGACTTGAGGCATGCTCTGACTAAGCAATACGGTTATAGTAAGAGTCAGAAAGAAAATCTCAATTGCATAGAAAGAATGGAGATGATAGCAGAAGTATACTAATCAGTCATAACAGATAAGGATGTCCAAAGTGGTAGGTCTTGGTTCAAGAGAGTATTATACAATATCCAATCTGATGGATGGAATCAGTGATAGGCACATCTAAAAACCAAGCACATGGCCCAGTTTCGTTTAAGACAAGACTCCATTTGAATGACTGCACATGTAATAGCTGGTTGTTAAGAGTGTTTTTGGAGATATTCTGGCAAGAACTGGGTAAATCCAAGTTTCCCAAAGTGGATTGACTTAAGGACATGGGGATAGTGCAGGACTGGACAACATTTCCCTTCACTGTGCATGAGGTTTCCACATTTCTGGGGCTACCTTGACAGCAATTAGCAACAAAACCAATAAAATAGTTATTAATTATTAATGTTATTAATAGTTATTAATGTCCAAACACCAAAAAACTCCACTGAAGACAGTACAAATCAAAGCTAAAGTCTTTGAAGATGGGTCAAGATTTGAGCTAAAAATCCGTAAAAAATGAGTCTCAGGAATGCACACACATACAATTGATGTAGGAATGAGCAAGGAAGAAAAGCAGTGGGCAACAAACAAAGATCAATCAAAACTATGAAGATGGTACCACTGGAAGGATAAGTGACCTATTTTTGTGGATCTATTAGTGTATTTTGGAAGCAGGAGTGACATCCACTTCCTAAACAACATGTCTCTGGAAACTCCACGAACTTTGAGAAAAAAAGGTAGTTATAGAAAGGCTTCAGGTCTTTTGTTCATAAGGTCACTATGAGTCATGCTTGACTCGATGTCAATCAACAACAACAACTGGTGTATGGAGTAGAGTATGTCTGCTGCAGAAACGAAATCAAGTGGTTGTGGCGTTGTTAAGTGCTGTTTAATTGAGTATGATTGATAGCAACCTTACAAACAACAGATCTGAACCCTGTGCTATCCTGAACCACCATCATTATTTCTGGCATACTTGAACCCATTGCTGAAGTCACTGGGTCAATCCATCTGGTTGAAGGACTTCCTCACTTTTGCTGACCCTGCACCTTCCTATCATGAGGAGATTTTGTATATTTTGAATAATACATTTTCAAGGGAAATGCACAATAGATCCAAACCACCTGTTGCCTTGGTGTTGGTAATGACTCCTGGTGGCTCCACGTGTTCTACAGTAGAATTGTGTTGCATGAGACTTTAATGACTACAGCTTAAAAAAATAAAATTTTAATTTTTTACTGGTTTACTTACACAGTTCTTATACATTGTTTGCATGTTGGATCTTTCCCATTTCCTTTACCCATCCCTCCTTCAACCCATCAAATTGTGTAACCCTATGATTAGCCCCCCCACCTGCCCATCCACATCCCTCTGCTCTGCCTCTTACTCCCCCACCTTGGATCCCGATACAAGTTCTACAATAATGGTTTTATACATTGTCTGTCCTTATGGGACTGAGTTCATTCACTTAGTATAAGGTTCTCCAGTCCTTCCCATGTTTGGTAGTAATTTACAAAATTATTGTTCCTGTTTGCTGCATAGCATTTCATCGTGTGAATGTACCATCTTGCTCAATACATTTGATTATGGTTGAATATTTGGGCTGTTTCCATGTTCTTGTGGTGGTGAATATTGGTGTACAAATCTCCATTTGTGCCTCAGTTCTAATTTTCTTAGGGTATATTCCAAAAAATAGAATAGATGAGTGAGATAGAACTGAACTGCCTTCTTAGAGTGGTTGCATGATTTTATAATCCCACCAATAATGTATAAGAATTCCTATCTCACTACATCCTCTCCCAACATTTATTACTTGCTATCCTGTTAAACTTTGTCACTGCCACTTGAGTGAGATGGCATCTCATTTTGGTTTTGATTGGCATCTCTCCTATTGCCAGTAATTTGGAGAATTTCTTCATGGGTCTGTTGGCCATCTAAATATCTTCCTCTGTGAAAATTCTTTCCATGTCTTTTGCCCATTTTGTAACTGTGTGATCAGTCTTTTTCTTGTGGAGGCTCTGTAGGATTCTGTAAACTTTTGATATGAGACCCTTGTCTGAAATGGTGTTACCAAAAGTTTGGGTTTGTTTTTTTTTCCCAGTCAGTAGGTTTTCTTTTCACTCTGTAAGAAAATGTTTTTTGATGGAAACAGGGATTTAATCTTTAGAAGGTCCCGTTCATCCATTTTATCCTCTCCAAATTGTCTATCACTGGCTGTATTTGACTGTCTCTTTATACCATAGGGTAGGCCATGTAAGCTTGGTTTAAGTTTGATTCTGATGAACTTTATGGTTTGGGGATTTACTCCCAGGTCTCTGATTTACCTTGAGTTGATTTTTGTATATGGTGTGAGATGTTGATCCTGTTTCAACTTTCTTCAGATAGCAGTCCAGTTTTTCCAGCACCATTTGTTGAAGAGGTTGTCATTTCCTCATTTGAGAGGCTTTATTTCTTTGGTGAATATAAGTTGATCACAGATTGTTGTTATTTTTTTTTTATTTGGTGCCATAGAGTTGAGTACAAGTCATAATGACCCTATGAACAAAAGATATAAGTCGTACTTGGTCCTTCACCACCCTCATACTTCCTGACACACAGAGCTCATTGCAGCAGTCACAGTGTCAATCCACCTGGTTTAGGGTTTTCCTTTCCTTTGTTGACCCTCCCTCCTTCTTTCTGATTATGATCTACATCTACAGCCAAAAAAGAAGAAATTTATTATTTTTACAAAATTTTGCAGTGCGAAATTGACCAAACATGCAATCAAGATACGTTAATGAAAATTAGTTGATCATAGATAGCTGAGTCTATTTCTGGGTTCTCAATTCTGTTTCATTGGTGTATTTCATTGTGCCAGTACCACACTGTCTTGGTTACTACGGCTGTAATACGTTTTGAGATCAAGGAGTTCTATAACTCCCACTTCATTTTTGTTTTTCAGAAATATTTTGCTTATTCAGGGTCTCTTTCCTCTTCAAATAAAATCTCATTGAAAAATGAATTCCTTGTCTTTATTGGGATTGCATTGAACATGTAGATTGCTTTTAGTTGTTGTTGTTGTTATGTGCCCTCGAGTCGTTTTCGACTCATAGCGACTCTATGCACAACACCCCTAAACCCTGCTCTA
>NW_006399861.1:5392757-5398573 GCF_000299155.1 Elephantulus edwardii
CTCCACCCTCCACCAGGATAACCCTTCACATCTGCCAAGTCCCTTCAGAAAATATCTTCCATTGTCCAACCCATGATCTGACAGCTTGTATCTTAAGCTTTCTTGGCTTCTGTGATTCCAAACACGTCAACTGCTGACATTTTTTTTTCCCTTTTGACCATTGTCTCTTAAGTTTAGTTGTACTGTCTCCAAGGAAAGGTGACGTGTCCTGTAGAACTCCTGTGTAGATTATGTTTTCCTTTCTACCGGTTTTGCCTGGTTACCTGAAAGAAGCCTCTTTGCTGTTATCCAAGGTGACCTTCCCCAGTGCACAGCCTTCCCGTCTTCCCTTCTCCGGCCGGTTGCTTTTAGTAGGATTGTCATTTTCCCAATTCTGAGTCTTCATATCCAGGAACAGGGCACATTTTTCCATTTATTTTGGTATTTTATTGTATCTTGTTTGTATAGGTCTTTTGTGTCTCTGGTTAGGTTCACTCCCAAGTATCTCAGTTTGTGTTGGCTATTATAAATGGTATTGCTTTCCTATCTTTGTTCTCTGTTCTCTTTCTTACTATCAGAGGAATCTCACTAGTTTTTGGATATTGGTCTTATATCCTGCCACTCTGCTAAACTGGTCTAATAGGTCTAACAGTTTTTTGTGGAGTCTTTGGGATTTCTTGTGTACATCATATCATCTGTATATAGCAATAGTTTAGCCATCTCTTTGCCAATCTGGATGTCTTTTATTTCCTTCTCTTGTTGTATTGCCCTAGTAAGCACTTCCAGTACAATATTTAATAGAAGTGGTGATAAGTGGGTACCTTTGTCTAGTCTCTGTTTGCAAGGGAAATGCTTTTCATTTTTCTCTATTGAAAATTATATTGGTTCTTGGTTTTGCATATATACTTGTCACTATGTTCAGGAAAGCCCCTTCTATTCCAATTTTACTCATTATTAGGAAGGGGTATTGATTTTGTCAAATGCCTTTTCTGTATCAATTGCTAATATCATATGGTTCTTGTTATTTGATTTGGTAATACGGTCAATTACATTGCTTTTCTTATGTTGAACCATCCTTGCATACCTGTTATGAATCCCACTTGGTCATGATGAATTATTTTTATCTATTTTTGGATTCTATTGGCTAAGGTTTTGTAAAGGATTTTTGCATCCATGTTCATTAGAGACACTGTTCTTTAATCTTCTTTCTTGGTAAGATCTTTACCCGGTTTTGGTATTAGGGTTACGCTTGCTTTATAGAATGTCTCTGGGAGAATTCCTTATTTTTCTATTTTGTTTTAAATAATTTATGTAGAATTAGTGATAGATCCTCTCTGAATGTTCAGTATAATTCAGTTTTGAAGCCATCTGGTTCAGGACTTTTCTTATGGAGAAGTCTTTTCATGAACTGTTCAAGTATTATATATCTGTCCTGTGCATCTTGGTAGAGCATGAGTTTCAAGTAATTTTTCTGTTTCCTCTGGGCTTTTGAATCTATCAGAGTATAGCTTTTCATATTCCAATATCATTGATTTAATTTATCTGGTTCTGTCATGATGTCACCTATATAATTTCTTAATTGAGTTATCTGTAGCTTCTCTTTTTATTCTTTTGATAAATTTGCCAGTGGTTTGTCAATTTTATTGACGCTTTTGAAAAACCAGCTTCTGGTCTTATTGATTATTTCAATTGTTTTTCTCTTTTCTAGCTCATTGATTTCAGCTCTTGTCCTTGTAATTTCTTTTCTTCTAGAGGCTACAAAATCAGATTGTTGTTCTTTTTTATTTGATGAAGGTATTAAGTTAGATCATTGATTTTTCTGCTTTTTGCCTTTTTTTATTTGTGTGCTTATTGTTAGAACTGCCCCTGGAGGACTGCCTTAGCTATTTCCCAGAGGTTTTGATATGTTGTCTTTTAATTTGTTTCAAGGAACTTTTAAATTTCGTTCTTTATTTCTTTCATAATCTTATCACGT
The DNA here is from genome assembly GCF_000299155.1 of Elephantulus edwardii. Lineage (NCBI taxonomy): Eukaryota > Metazoa > Chordata > Mammalia > Macroscelidea > Macroscelididae > Elephantulus > Elephantulus edwardii. The sequence goes on from NW_006399861.1 coordinate 5,394,712, forward strand.
TCAAGAAGAGAGTTATTCAGTTTCCGCATGAGTGATTTTGTAAGCATTACCCTTTTGAGGTTAATTTCTAGTTTTCTGGCATTATGGTCTGAGAAGACACTTTCTATTATTTCAATGTTTTTAATTTGTTGAGGCTTGATTTGTGTACTAACATGTGATCGATTCTGGAGAGTTCATCACGTGTACTTGAAAAGAAAGTGACTTGAATTTTAGATGGGTGCAGTACCCTGAATATATCTACAAGGTTGTGTTGGCTGATTGTATAGTTTAGATCTTCTGCATCTTTGTTGAGTTTCTTTTGAGTTGATATACCCTTTGGTGATAGTGGTGTACTGAATTCTCCTACCACTATTGTGGTGCTGTCTATTTCTTTCTTCAATTCTGTTAACTGTTGTTTCATGTATTTTGCAAGTCTATCATTTGGTTCATCAATGTTGACCAAGGTTATGTCTTCTTGATCTTTTGTGCCTTTAATTAGTATGTAACGCTTTTTCTTATCATTTATGGTGGTTTTCATTCTGAGGTTGTTTTATTAGAGATTATTATTTCCACTCCTGGTTTTTTTGAGGTTGCCATTTGCTTGGTATATTTTTTTCCAGCTTTTGATTTTGAGTCCGTCTTTCTCTTTGTTTTTTAGAAGTGTGTCTTTTAGGCAACATATTGATGGGCTTTGGGGTTTGTTTATTTTTTTATCCATTCTGCTTCTTTTCCCCCTCTTAATTGGAGCATTTAGTCCGTTCACATAAAGTATGATTATTTTGGGCTGGATTTTACTGTTGCCAGTTTGTTGTAGGGTTTTGTTTTTTGGTTTTGTGGTTGGTTTTGTTTTTTTTCTTCTCTGTGTTGTTTTTTGTTAGGATGGTCCATCACTTTCCTTTGGTGTATCCATGTGAAGAACGTCACTTAAAATTTCTTGTAGTTTTGGTTTTGTTTTCACAAATTCCTTAAGTTCCTTCTTTTCTGCAAAGGATTTAATTTCTCCTTGGCTGGCAACTGTTTTCTTTCAACTCTCTGTATGTGCCATCCCATTGTCTTCTAGTTTGCATGGCTTCTGCTGAGAAATCAGAACTTAATCTAATTGTTTTCCCTTTGTAGGGGACTCTTTGCTTTTCTCATTATACTTCTAGGATTATATCCTTATCTTTTAATTTGGAATATTTGACTATGTCTTTATGTTTTTATTTTTGGGCCTAGTCTATCTGGTGTTTGCTATACTTCTTGAATGTGGATTTCCCTGTACTTAAAAAATACCCGAGACATTTTCTTCTAGTACTTATTCTACACTTTTCTCAGTGACATCCCTGTTCCTCCCCTATTCTGGAATTACAATTATGCATATATGATGGTCCTTTTGATGTCATCTCACATAATTCCAATGTTTTCTGTATGTCTCATCTCTCAGTATGTTTCTAGTATGTTTTCAGTGAGGCTCTTGTCTTCCAGATCACTCTTTCTCTTCCATCTCGTCAGTTCTACATTTTTGTCCTACCAGCATGTTAGACACTTCTGTCAGTTAAGTCTTAATATTCTGGATTGCATTTTCATGCTTTTCTGTTATTTCAGTACTATGTTGGCTGTACCCTCTGTCTTGTGATGATTTTTTAAATTCTTATACCTCTTTATGCTATTGAGTCTTTCTTCCATCTTTTGCATTTTCTTTCATAGCTATTCTATATTTCTTCTGAATTGTTGTCTCTGGGGTATTTTCTCTCTTAATGGCTTCCATTGTTTCTTCCATCACTTACATCTTCTATAGCTATTCAAATAACTCCCCATCAACATATTTATTCTGATTATCTCTTTTTGGGATATTTAGTTGGTCTGCTTTTTAGGAGATGGGTTGTTTCGTTTTTTCATGATGACTGAGGCAGACTGCTGCTTTCTTGTCATTGTGTTTGTCTTTTCTTAGTTGATGTTAGGTTGTTGTAATAGATAGTGACACAGAGCATGGTAATGTTTTTTGAAGGACTTGTATATTTGTACTCCCTCCATGGCCCAAAGCCCCAAACAGCAGTGTTTCACCCAACATACCTGAACGGCAGAAGAGAGAAATCTGTTTCCTTCCAAAGAAACCATCTATCAGCCCATCTTGGCCTGTCCTGGCCCTTTTCACTTGAGATTAAGGGATCCCATGTGGTGTAGCTAGACAGTAGTGTTTCCACCAAAATACCTGAATGGCAAATCAGGAAGCCTTTGTTCCCTTCAAGAAATGGCATCTCAGCCTGGCTTAAGATGTCCCAACCCTTCCTCTTGAGCTTAAGGGGCCCCATGTGCTGTAGCTAGATAGCAATGCTTCTCCCAAAGCACTTGAATGGCAAATCAGGAATCCTATTGTTCGCTTTCAAAATGGCATCTTAGCCTGGCTTGAGCTATCCCAGCCCCATTTGCTTGGGTTTAAGGGGCCCTGCATGGTGTAATGAGACAGCAGTGTTTTCCCCAAAGTTCCTGTGATATTGATGCTCCTGGTGCTGGACAGTGAGGGCAGCGGCTGGGCAGTAAAACTACAGCCCCTAAATATGGCAGGCAGGTTCTGTTGCTGGCAAGGGTGTGGATGCACTGGGTTGGGCAACAGCTTTTAGCAGATACTGGGGAAGTGGTGGCTGGAAATCCTTCTGGGTCGATCATGCCACACAGGCCTTAGTGTCTTGCAGCAGAGCAAAGGTAAGGTCCCTGAAGAGCCATGTCTCGTTAGAAGAGTGGCTACAACTTTTGAGAACCAAATTGACAGATATTTCTTCAAAGGTATTTGTGGGTAGAATCTGTGATCCTTTCAGTTGATAGCAAAACACTTAATTGTTTGCATTACTCAGATAAATGTAAAGGGGGCTTACCATTTCTAGCAAAGGTGACATAATTCTGGCAGAACAATATCAGAAAGGGTCAAGCATAGGATATGCTGAGTTTTATGGGAACTGTTAGTAATTTTTTTTAAATTTTATTTTATTTATTTTAATGAACATTTACTGAGATTTTGGATTTTCATTCATTCATTGTTGCACTTTTTTCTTTATCCCCCCCCCAGTTCGCCCCTCTCTTTGAAAAGCAAAAGATAAACGTATTCGTTAGTATACAATACCACCCCCCGCCCCAAATGTACTCCACTTTGCAACCTTAATTCTGGATTCCTGTGATAATCATAATATGCTATCATACATAACTTTTAAACTGTTCTCTCCCTCATCTGTTTCAATTCAGTATACACAATCTATCCAGTTTTTTTCAGTTTTACCCCAACTCTTATGTCAGTCGCTTTCTGCAACGGTGGCTGTTAGTAATATTTTAAAAAAGTCTATTGGTGACCTTTTTCTGAAGGTAAATTCAGATCAAGAAAAACAAAAAGAGATATGGCCAGTATTTGGGACAGATGGTATAATATTAGCAGATGGTAGAGAAAAGACAAAACATTTCAACTCTGCTACTCTATCATGAAAGATGGTAATTAAATTGAGTTTCATAAAATAAATGTTAAGATAACATGAAAAGCAGCTTAAGACAACCATTGAGAACCTTTTCTTCTTTAAGTTCCTTTAAAATTACAAGTCCACAGAAACTATACTCAAGTGAGGTAAGGTGAATTGCTTGCATATGGCTTTCTAATCTCAATCTCTTCACCAAGACCCAAGACTGTTGACTATGGAGCCAAGCAAACTAAAGCTGTGTACAATCTCAATCTCTTCACCATCCATCCTGATGCTGCCAATCGGTCCAGTGGTGCGAATCTTTGTCTTCTTGACATTGACCCTCAATCCATATTGTAGGCTGCAGTCCTTGACTCTCTGCAGCAGGTGCTTCAGATCCTCTTCAGTTTCAGCAAGCAGGATTGTGTCATCCGCATAACGCAGGTTGTTGATAAATCGTCCAC
>NW_006399861.1:5401913-5407453 GCF_000299155.1 Elephantulus edwardii
AGAGGGACATCATGCTTGGGAGTGTGGAGGGACGGCGCAGGAGAGGAAGGCCCTCTATGAGGTGGATTGATTCAGTGACTGGGATAATTGGGATGGGAGTATCAGAGACAGTGCGATTGGCACAGGACAGAGCGGAGTTTAGGGCTGTTGTACATAGGGTCGGTATGAGTCGCAGGCGACTCGACGGCACATTAACAACAACAACAACATGGCTTTCTATGTGTAGTCTATTACTCTCTCAAAATGATTGACGAGGCCATAGTCTTAGAAAAAATTAGTCAGTTTACTATATAAATTGAGTGACTTATACTCGACTGATGGGATTAGTCAGCAAAGTGGAAAAAACATGCCTTGAAATTGATAAGAAATTTGTTTAGTTAAGGCCACAGAAGTTCAGGAAAACTTGTTATCATCAAGTATAGTCTGAAGCAGGGCACATCTTTTGGACCAAAGACCCAAGGTTCCTGCATTAAGAAACTCCCATACCTGCATAATCTCCCTCTTCGAGCAATAGCCCCTCCTAACAAGAAGCCCAAAGGATGTGGAGTGAATCTTTGTCATCTTTGCCTCCAAGGAGCACTCCAGCTTCACTTTTTCCAAGATGTTCCTTTGTTCTTTTGGCAGTATGTAGGGTATTCAGTACTCTTCTCCAACACCACAACTCAAAGGCATCAATTATTCTTCTGTCATACTTATTGTCTGGCTCTGAGATGCGTAGCAAGTGATTGAAAAGAACATGGCCTGAACCAGGTATATCTTAGTCTTCAAACTGGCATCATTGCTCCTCAGTAATTTGGAGCAGTTCTTGTCTGCAGACTTTCCCAATGTAATACATCTCCTGAACTCCTGACTGCTGGTACCAAGTGTGTTGATTGTGGATCCAAGCAAGATGAAGTTATTGACAGTTTCAGTCTTTCCTCCATCTATCATGATGTTATCTTTTGATGCACTGGTGAGATATTTTGCTTCTTGATGTTGAGATATAATCCATATTGAAGGCTATAGTCTTAGATATTCTGCAGCAAGTGCCTCAAGCTCTCCTTACTTTCTGCAAGCGAAGTTGTGTCATCTGAATAACACAGGTTGCTGATAGGTCTTCCTCTAGTTCTGATGCCACATTCTTCTTCATAGAGTCCAGCTTCTTGGATTATTTACCCAGCAGATTCAATAGATATGTCAAGCCCTGACACACACCTTTCCTGATTTTAACATTTGTTTTGTTTGAATAAAACCATCTTAATCTAGGTATTGTTTTCACATGAGCAAAGTTAAGTGTTCTGGGATTCTCATTCTTCTCATTGTTAGTCATAATTTGTTATGATCCATAAAGTCAAATGCTTTTGCATGTTAAATAAATCATAGACATTCTTCTGTGTTATCTGCTTTTAGTTGAGATTCATCTGAAATCAGCAATGATATCCCTATGGCTATAGCCTAAATGTGATAATGGTTACCCATGGTGGACAGTATTTGGTGAAGCTCCCAATTAAAACAAGCTTGGAAGCAGGAGTGGCATCCACGTCAGAAATAGCTTGCCTCTGGAAACTCTATAAACTTGGAGAAATGATGAAAGTTATAAAACTGTCTGGGTCTTTCATTCATAGGGGTCGCTATGAGTCATCCATGACTCAACGGGACTTAACAGCAACAACAATGCCTCTTCTAAACCCAGCCTGAACTTCTGGCAGTTCTCTGTTCTAATAGTTTTTGGATGATCTTTAGAAATATTTTACTTGCATGTGATATTAATAATATTGTTTAATAATTTCCACATTATATTAGAACATCTTTCTTGGAAATGGCAATAAATACAGACCTCTTCAGTCAATCAACATTCCAAATTTTCTTCCACAGATTGGTGAACACATCCAAGGCTTCCATCTATTATTTGAAATACATAAGTTAGTAGCCCATCAATTCCTGGGTTCTTATTTTTTTGCCAATGGCTTCATTGCAGCTTTAATTTATTCCTTCATTGCAATTGGCTTTTGATCATGTGGTACTTCCTGAAATATTTCAGTGCCAGTCAATTATTTTTGGTATGATGATTCTGTATGTTTTCTTTATCATCTTTTAATGCTTCCATAATTCAGCACTTTTAATACTTGGAAAGGTGGAGGGTCTATAAAAATAGGAAGATCATTATCCAGATGGATTGGCACAGTAACACAGCAATGGGTTTAAGTATGTCAGAGATGACAATGATAATGGCACAGGATAGGCCAGGGTTCAGATCTGCTCTTCAGAAGTCCGCTATGAGTTATACTCAATGTGACGGCACCTAACAACAACAAAACATTCTTATAGAGCTATAATAATTGCCCCTGCAGGACAGAGGCCTGAATGTGCTCCATTCAGGGGTCATTTCAGAGGATTCTGTCAGGGGTCTTCCTAAGCAGGATAAGCTGAGTATTTCTGTGAAGCATGTTTGTCAGTCTGTCTGAGTTGTTAACACTCGTGTACATATAAAGGGAGCCGAGTGTGTGCCAGGTAAGGGTTGCATTCTTCCACATTAGCTGTAGACATTCTTCCACTTTAGCTGTAGATGCCCAGATAACAGGATGACTAGAAAGCCCCACAGGCTTAGATAGTATGGTGGGAACCAGCAGCAGAAGTCTTAGGCCATCCAGCATCTGTGTGAGTGGAAGAGAGGCCACTGAGACCCTAAGGTAAAGTAGAAATCTGTATAACCATGAAGCCCTTTGCTAATACACTAGCCAGAGGCAGCAGTGACGTAAAGATGGCATCTGACATCTAACCTGAACCTCATGGTGCTCCTGCTCAACAACATGACTGACTTGGATAATTTGGAGAGAAGTATTTTCCTTTTACTAAGCTTCTCGTTTACTAGAAATGATAATAAGGGCTTTCACTTCACCAGCTCCTTATCCCACATGTCCTATTCAATCACAAATGAAGGCAGCACTCAACGTGATGGTTTTGTGCCAGTGTGGGTGTTTGTTTCATTCCCGGAGACCTTAGGCTGCCTGGAATTTTGAGGCAAGCCACAAAGACAATGCAATCTGCTTCTGTAAAGATTTCATCCCAACTCATTGCCTTTGAGTGAGAACTGACCAGTAGTTTTTCAGGAGAAGGCAGATTGTGTGGGAGAAGGGATTGTCATCCTTCTTCTGCGGAGTATATAGTGAATTCCAGCTGCCAGGAAAAGTCGTCTTGTGGTTAGGAGTGCAACTGCCTGCAGAGGGTTTTTCCCTTGAAAACTCTTAGGGGGAATTTCTACTCTGTCCAACAACGGGTACTTAAAGTCAGCAAATGTAATTTTTTTAAGTACAATTTCAAAGGGGGGGTTTCTGGGAATCCATTACTAAATAGATGGATTATGAACACCTAGGAAAGTTCATCACCCACTCAGCTAGCTGGGACATTGCCAGTAGAAAGAAGAGGAGCAGATAGTAGGCTAAAGGGTATAACAAGAAGTTACTCTGAATAATAAACCTGGAAAAGAGAAACTAACACATAGAAAACAATCTTTCTGACAAAGGGCTAGAATGGAAAATAGGATAGAAACTGAATGAAGAGTAATGAAAACCTAGGAGGATTGGAGCCATTGCGAATAAAAGGCTAAAAATATTGGAACCAGACCAAGGCTATGGAGATAAAATGGTCTCATTTTTGCTAGCTGAAGCCGTGTTTTACAGGGTTAACCTATCTCCACTGGTTTATTGTATTTGGAAGCATTTGACTCAGCGCTGTGTCTGGGCTGCATCTGCCCTGGTCCATGTTGTCCTTTAAAGGACCAGTAACTATTTCACATAAACATTCCTCCCCATTTTGAGCATTCACTCTTGATGTGCAGCATTCACACATATATACACATAGGTGCACGAATCTGATATTTGTTGTTGTTGTTATGTACTCTCAAGTCAGAACCAACTCATAGGTGACCTGCTGGCTGGATTTAAGAGGCAATAAATCACTCAGGAGGAGATGTCCATCCTGCTCCCTGTGAGCAGGTGGTAGAGTAGAACTGTGTGCCTTTGGGTTGGCAGCTCCTCACCTTGAGAACAACAACAAAAAAATCTTTCAAGAAGAAGTGTAACCAGGACACTCTGTGTGTGTGTGTGTGTGTGTGTAAATAGAAATTTCCTAGTTATATCACGAATTATTTGAGATGCTGCCTGCCTTAGGAAAGTCTTTAGTTTTTCATAATCACAAAGCATCCATCACTTATAAAAAGTATAGCTTCTCTGAAAACCTTTTTTTCTTTTCTAAACATTACTGTAGGCAGAAAATGAGTGTTGCAAGGAAAATTCTGTCTGTTTAAATGCTATCTTTTACAGTCACCTGACTTAAGAATTTAAAGAAAGAAACAAAGTATTTTTCTCTTTTTAAAATAATTTTTCTTTTAACTGTGATTTTAATGAAAGTTTATAGAAAAGTTGAATTTCATTCATTCATTGTTGCCCATTTTCCTCTCTCCCCCTAGATTCCCCCTTTCCCAGTTCACTTTCTGTTGTTTTGTTGTTGTTGTTGTTTTAATTTTAATTCATTGTTGCACAATTTCCTCCCTCCACTCACCTGCCCAGGTCCACTTTGCAATGTAGTTCTTATTCTGGACTGTTGTCAAACATATAATGCTTAATCATATATTATCTTTAAACAGTTCTTTCCTTCATCTCTTCTAATACTTTGTTCATTATTTACTCTTTTCCTATTCTCCTCTAAACCTTCTTTGTCAGTTCTGCTTTATAACAGTGGTGTTATTCAGTACTAGTCCTTTGGTTACTAAGATATTTCACTCAGCACACTGTACTCTAAGGTCACCCATGTTCTGTACTGTTTTACGAGTCCATTGTTTTTCAGTGCTGTGTAGTATTCCACTGTGTGAATATACCATACTTTTCTACCCTTTCGTTTGTTGATGGGCACTTGGGTAGCTTCCATTTCTTTGCTAGGGTGAATAATGCATGAGTATGCATGTATCTGTTTGGATGGTGGTCTGATTTCATTAGGATATATGTCCAATAGTGGAATTTCTGGGTCAAATGGCATTTCTATTTCCAAATTTGTAAGAAAGCACCAAACTTCCTTCTATAGTGGTTGCACCATTTTATACTTCCACCAGCAGTAAATAAGGGTCCCAATTTCTCCACAATCTCACCAGCATTTATTGTTTGCTGCTCTGTTGAACTTTGCTATTGTTGCTGGGGTGAAGTTATATCTCATAGCTCTTTTTATTTGCATCTCTCTGATAGCATGTTTTTCTTAATCAGTTGAAATTAATACCATTTACATTCAGCATAACTTTTTCTATTTTAATTATTTTTTAAAATCATTTGTATAAATTGTGTTTTATTCATATACACATTGTATTAAAATACAATTATCATTGTGTTTTTTTAATTTCTGTTTTCTATTTATTTAGATGGATCTTGGCTGAAAGCAGGGAATACCAGAGGAATGTCTATCTGTGTTTCATTGACTATGCAAAAGCATTTGATTGTGTAGATCATAACGAACTGTGGCTGACTCTGAGAAGAATGGGAATCCCAGAACACTTGATCGTTCTAATGCGAAAC
>NW_006399861.1:5408168-5443843 GCF_000299155.1 Elephantulus edwardii
GAGAGGGACATCATGCTTGGGAGGGTGGAGGGACGGCGCAGGAGAGGAAGGCTCTCTATGAGGTGGACTGATTCAGTGACTGGGATAATTGGGATGGGAGTGTCAGAGACAGTGTGATTGGCACAGGACAGAATGGAGTTTAGGGCTGTTGTACATAGGGTCCCTATGAGTCGCAGGCAACTCGACGGCACATAACAACAACAACAACATTTGTTTACTTCAAAAGTTCATATACATTGTGTTTCACAATATTCTTCATTCACATTGTGTTTCATACAATCATTTCCATGTATTTTGTTCTAGTTGTTGTTATATGCCGTCAAGTCACCAGCAACCCATAGTAAACCTATATATACAGGAGCTCTGAAACTTACCCTATCCTGAGCCAGCCTCAATATTCCAACACATTAACCCACATTTCCCCAGTTACTGTATCAATCCATCTCATCAGGGGCCTTCCTCTTCTGCATTGTCCCTCCAAATAGGTTTCACAGAAGCATAATCAAGTGTTCTGGTATTCCTATTTTCCTCAAGGTTAGGCACAATTTGTTGTGATTCACACAGTCAAATGCCTTTGCCTAGTCAATGAAACACAGATATACTTTCTTCTGTCACTCTCTGCTTTCTGCCAAGATCCATTTGACATTGGCAATAATGTCTCTAGTGCCATGGCCTCTTCTAAATCCAGCTTGTATTCTGGTAGTTCTCTGTCAATGAACTGTTCCAGTTGTTTCTGGATCATCTTCAGTAGGATTTTGCTAGTATGTAATATTAGAGATGTTGTTGTTATGTGTTGTTGAGTCACTTGCGACTCATAGCGACCCTATGTGCAACAGACCTAAACCCTGCTCTATCCTGTTCCAATTGCACTGCCTCCAACACACCCATTCCAATTACCCCAGTCACTGAAACAATCTACAGCACAGAGGGTCGTCCCCTCCTGGGTTGTCCTTCCAACCTCCCAAGCATGATGTCCCTCTCCAATGACCTCCTTACAACATGTCCAAAGTATGTCAGACGAAGACTCAGAATCCTTACCTCCAAGGAGTCATCCTGTTTAACCCCCTCCAGGATGAATCTGTTTGTTTTCCTAGGAGTCCATGGTACCGTCAATACTCTTCTCCAGCACCACAGCTCAAAATCATCAATTCTCTTTCTACCCTTCCCTAGTCATTGTCCAACTCTCTGATGCATAAAGACGATGCCTATGTCAGACACACCTTAGTCTCCATTGCTCTTCAGTACCCTGGAGAGGTCCCTAACAGCAGACTTTCCCATGGCATTACGGGTTTTGATTTCCTGGCTACTGGTGCCAAGAGTGTTGACTGTGGAGCCAAGCCGACTAAAGTCGTTAACAATCTCAATCTCTTCACCATCCATCCTGATGCTGCCAATTGGTCCAGTGGTGAGAATCTTTGTCTTCTTGACATTAAGCCTCAGTCCATATTGAAGGCTGCAGTCCTTGACCCTCTGCTGCAAGTGCTTCAGGTCCTCATCAGTTTCAGCAAGAAGGGTTGTGCCATCTGCATAACACAGACTGTTGATAGATCTTCCACTAATCCTGACACCACACTTCTCCTCATAGAGCCCAGCCTCCTGGATAATCTGTTCTGCATATAGCTTGAAAAGATATGGAGATAGGATGCATCCCTGGTGTACGCCGTTCCCAATTTTGAACCATGCAGTGTTTCCTTGCTCTGTTCTGACGACTGCCTCCTGGTCCAAGTATAGGTTTCTCATTACCACAATCAAGTGTTCTGCGTTTTCCATTTTTCTCAGAATGAGCCACAGTTTGTTATGATCCACACAATCAAATACCTTTGCATAATAAATGAAGCACATATAGACTTTCTTCTGATATTCTCTGCTTTCAGCTAAGATCCATCTAACATCAGCTACAATATCCCTAGTACCACGACCCCTTCTAAACCCAGCCTGGACTTCTGGCCGTTCTCTGCTGATGTGCTGTTCCAGGTGTTTTTGGATACTCTTCAATAGAGTCTTGATTGAGTGTGAAATCAATGATATTGTTCTTCAGTTTCCGCACTCTGTTGGGCCACCCTTCTTTGGAATGGGAGCAAATATATATCTCTTCCAGTCAGTTGGCCAAGCGGTTGTTCTCCAGATTTCTTGGCACAACTTGATGAGCACTTCCAGGGCAGTATTCGTTAGCTGAAATACATCAGTTGGTATACCATCTATTGCTGGGGCCTTATTTTTTGCTATTTCCTTCAAAGCAGCCTGAATTTCTTCTGTCATCACCATAAGCTCTTGCTCTTATGTTGTTTCATGAAATTCTTCTGTGTCTGCCAATTCCTTTCGATACAGTGACTCAGTATATTCTTTCCATCTTCTTTTAATACTTCCTGCATCATTTAATATTCTGCCTAAAGCATCCTTGATTATAGCAACTCTAGGTTTGAATTTGTTCTTCAGTTCCTTGAGCTTAAGAAATGCTTAATGAGTTCAGCCCTTTTGATTTTCCAACTCCAGCTGCTTGCACATTTCATTGTAATATTTTGTTTTGTCATCCCGTGGTGCCCTTTGGAATCTTCGATTCAGCTCTTTAGTACCTTGAATTCTTCCTTGTGCTTTGGCTTCTCTACGTTCCAGTGCAATATCCAGAGTTTCTTCTGACATTAATTTTGGTCTTTTTTCCCCTCCTCTGTCTTTGTAATGACCAATTGCACTCTTCCTGGATGATATTTTTTACATCTTCTCACAACTCATTTGGCCTTTGCTCATTAGTGTTCAAGGCCTCAAACTTGTTCCTGAGATGGTTCTGAAATTCAGGTGGGATGAACTCAAAGTTCTATTTTGGTTCCCATGGATTCAGTTTCATTTTCCTCACATTCAACTTGAACTTTCATGTGAGTAGTTGGTGGTCTGTTCCACCGTCAGCTCCTGGCCTAGTTTTCACAGCTGATATTGCGCTTCTCCAGTGATTCTTTCTGTAGATGAAATGAATCTGATTCCTATGCATACCATCAGGTGAAATCCGTGTGTATAACCTGCATTTATGTTTCTTATAAAAGTGTATTCGCAATGAATCAGTAATTGATTGTGCAAAATTCAATCATTCTGTCTTCAGCTTCATTTCTGTCACCAAGCCCATGTTTTCTAACTACTGATTCTTCTCTGTTCCCAACTTTTGCATTCCAGTCACGCATTATTATCAATGCATCTTGATTGCATGTTCGATCGATCTGTGAATATAAAAGTTGGTAAAAATAATCTATTTCTTCTCCTTTGGCTCTGGTTGTTGGTGCATATATCTGAATGATAGTGGTATTCACTGGACTTCCTTGTAAGCGTATGGATATTATGCTGTCACTCATAATGTTGTACTTCAAGATGGATCTAGAAATTAATTTTTTTGACTATGAAAGCAATCCCATTTTTTCTCACCTTTTCATCTCTGGAGTATCATATGATCATCTGACTCAAAATGCCCCATGTAAGTTCATCTCATCTCACCAACGTCTAGTAGTATGTCAATATTTATGTGTTTCTTTTCTTTCTTAACAATATCTAATTTTCCTACATTCATGGTTCTCACATTCCATATTCCAATCACTAGTGTTGGCTTACAACTCTTTCTCTTCCTTTGTAGTTAAATACTTGAAAGCGCTACCTCAGTTGCCCTCTTTGTTAGTCTACATGTGTTGTGTTGTGTTGTGTTGTGTTGTGTTGTGTTGTGTTGTACATAGGGTTTTCCACCTAATTCATTCTGGGACACACAGACAGGGAGACAGAAGAATCCACATGGGCAGAACAGGGGCAGCCAATACAGAAGCAACTTGCGAGAAAAATCTTTGCCCTGCCCACAGGTAAACAGGAGGCCAGGGCTCCACCTAAATTGTTTGGGCCCAAGGATCACAGGTCTGAGGGCCAAGGAGAAAATACAATCTATACACCATTTCTACAGGACACATCACCCTCGTTTCAGAGACATTACCACTAACTTAAAAGACACTGGTCACACCATAAGGAATTGTCAGCAGGTGACGTGTTCAGAATCACAGAAGTCAAAAAAGCTTCAGATACAAGGGTTGGACAATGAAAGATAAATGCTGAAGGAGTGGGTTGAAGTGAAGGGGTACCCTGGTGGAGGGTGAAGCTGAGAAATAAGTGGGTCAAGACACTGGGCCAAGGGCAGGGACAACAGTGTAATTAATGGTTAACTCCACAATGAGGGATATATCTTTCACTTTTCTATAAATTGCTTGTCTGTCAGATAATTCTCTAAATCTGAACACTCAGATTAAGACAGACGAGGAAGAAGGACTGGCCATCCAATTCTGAAACAGCAGGCCTCTGAAAACCCTTTGTACAACAGATATTAGAGATAATGTTCAATAATTTTCACACTATGTTAGGTCAATCTTTTTTTGGATATTTTATAAAATTAATCATCTTTGGCCCGTGCCCATCTTACTCTGTCTTTTCAGGTCCCAACATACTTTTATTCACTATCTTTACCCCCTCCCTCCACCAACCAAATTGTGCAACCCTGTGATTTTGTCTTTATCCATTCTCACCCCTATGCTCCAATCTCTTCCTCCCTTGGATCTCCTAGTGATCCTTCTATTGTCACAATAATGATCTTAAGCAATATTTATCCTTATGAGACTGAGTTAGTTCGTTCAGTATAATGTTCTCCAGTCTCTTCCAAGTCATGTAATAGTTTTCAAATTGTTCCTGAGTGCTGCATAGTGTGAATTTCTCAATCCATGCAGTTGTTGTTTTATATTTGGACTGTTTCCATGTTCTGGTGATGGTGAATAAGGGAAACCCTATGTATAATAGAGCACACTTAGAGTAACAGATACGGCAACTGAGGCTGAGCCCTCAAATTTTGAAACCCAAAGGAGGAGGAACAATTGTAAGCAGAAACTAATGATTGGAATGTGGAATGTGAGAAACATGAATGTAGGAAAACTGGACATCATTAAGAAAGAAATGGAACACATAAATATTGATGTATTTACATGAGATGGATGGGCATGGAACATTTTTAAATTGAGGATCATATGATCGTCTACCCTGGAGATTAAAAGGTGAGAAAAACCAAAGTCACTTTCATAGTTTAAAAGGCCATTTTTAGAACCATCTTGAAATACAGTATTATAAGTGATGGGATAATATCCATACATACAAGGAAAACCTGTTAATACCACTATCATTCAAATTTATATGCCAATAGAGCCAAAGAGGAGGAAATAGATGATTTCTGTCTACTGTTGCAGTCAACAATTGACCAAACATATAACCAAGATGTATTAATAATAATGGGTGACTGAAATGCTTTTGCATTCAGTGATCTGAAAACATGGACTTTGTGACATAAATGACTGACGATAGAATGATTGAGTTCTGTACAATCAATGATTTGTTCACAGCAAATACCTTTTATAAGAAACACAATGCTGGCTATACACACGGCTTTCACCTGATAGAATGTACAGGAATCAAATCAATTATATCTGTGGAAGGAATCGTTGGAGAAGTTCAATATCAGCAGAGAAAACTAGGCCAGGTGTTAACTTATGGAACAGACCATCAACTGCTCATATGTAAGTTCAAATTAAAGCTGATAAGGTTTAAAAAAAAAAGCTGATAAGGTCAATCATACTGACAGGAATCAAAATTTTGTCTTGAGTCTATCTGCCATAAAACCAACTCAGGAATAGGTTTGAGGCCTAATGAACACTAATGAACCAGATCAGCTGTGGGAAGATAACAAGAATATCATTCAAGAAGAATGCAAAAACTCATTACAAAGAAGGAAGAAGTAGAAAAGACCAAAATGAATGTCTGAGGAGACTCTGAATATTGCACTAGAGCACTGAGAAGCCAAAGCAAAGAGAAAAATAAAGAATTTAAGGAGATGAATAGAAGATTTCAAAGGGCCACTCAGGAAGACAAGGCAAAATATTATCATGAAATGTGCAAGAAACCGGAGTTGGAAAATCACAAGGGCCAAACTCACTTAGCATTTCTTAAGCTGAAGGAACTATAAACAAATTTAAGTCATGAATTGCAATGCTTGAGGATGCTATAAGAAGGATACTGAATGATTCAAGAAGCATTAAAAGAAGATGGAATGAGTATTCAGAGTCATTGTACCAAAAAGAATTGCCTGACACAGAAGAATTTTGAGAAACAACGTATGATCAAGCAATGGTTATGAAGGAGGAAATTCAGGCTGCTCTGAGTGACTTGGCAAAAAATAAAGCCCCAGGAATTGATATAATAGCAACTGATGTATTTCAATAAACAGATGCTGCCAAGAAATCTGGAGAAAAACTACTTGGTCAACTGACTGGAAGAGATTCATATTTATTCCCATTCCAAAAAAAAAAAGGTTGACCTGACATAGTGTGAAAATTATTGAACAGTATCACTGATATCACACACACTAGCAAAATCCTGCTGAAGATGATCCAGAAACCACTGCAACAGTTCATTGACAGAGAACTACCAGAATACAAGCTGAATTTAGAAAACTCCATGGCACTAGAGACATTATTGCCAATGTCAAATGGATCTTGGCAGAAAGCAGAGAGTAACAGAAGAAAGTCTATCTGTGTTTCATTGACTATGCAAAGGCATTTGACTGTGTGAATCACAACAAATTATGCCTAACCTTGAGGAAAATGGGAATACCAGAACACCTGATTGTGTTTCTGTGAAACCTATACTTGGACCAGGAAGCAGTCCTCAAAAAAGAGCAAGGAAACACTGCATGGTTCAAAATCAGGAAAGGAGTGCATCAGGGATGTGTCCTGTTTCCATACCTTTTCAATCTGTGTGTGGAATAGATCATTTGGGAAGCAGGGCTTTATGAGGAGGAATGTGGCATCAAAATTGGAGGACAATTCATCAACAACTTACGATATGTAAATGACACAATCTTGCTTGCTGAAACTGAAGAACACCTTAAGCACTTATTGTAGAAGGTCAAGGACTGTCATCTTCAATATGAATGGAAGCTCAATATCAGGAAGACAAAAATTTTCGCTACTGGGCCAACTGGGAGCACCATGAAAGATGGAGAGGATATTGAATTTGTTAACAATTACAGCTTGTTCGCCTCCACAATCAACACTCTTCATACCAGCAGTCAAGAAATCAAAAGATGAGATGCATTGGGGAAATCTGCTGTTAGGGATCTCTCCAGAGTGCTGAAAAGCAACAATAGTTGGGCCATATTGCATTTCTATGTTCAGGGTTTTGAGGAAATGCCAACTGTCTTCCATAGAGGTAGAACCATTTGTCTAGAGAAAAAGGTGTGCCCAATCCAGGTCATGGTCTTCTCAGGTATTTGTTATGCTTCAGAGAGCTTCCAAGGGTGACAGAAGAATTGATGCCTTTGAGTTGTGGTTCTGGAGATGAGTCTAGAACATATCATAGACTGCCAAGAAAACAAATAGGTCTGTCTTGGAGAGAGTGAAACCAAGTCTCTAGTTGGAGGCTAGAATTTTGAAGCTCTGTCTCACATAGTTTGGGCACGTGACAAGGAGAGACCTGTCTTTGGAGATGGACATCATGCTCAGAAAGGTGTAGAGACAATGCAGGAGAGGAAGACAGCAGATGAGATGGACTGATACAGTACCTGGGGCAATGTGGGTTAATGTGTCAGAATTAGTGAGACTGGCTCAGGACAGGGCAGACAGAGTTCATAGCTGCTGCACATAGAGTTGCTATAGGCTGTTGACAGCTTAATGGCACATACCACCACCACCAACAACAACAACATCATATTATATTGGTTGGGTTTTTTTTTTAATCAACAAGACCTCATGGAGGGTCTTTGTATTTAGAAGTCAGTTGTTATTTTATTTTGGAGGAACATTCTTCTAAGTGGTAAAGCACTCTTCTGTCAATTTGCTTTACTGAAGTAACCTGAGGTTGCTGTGATGCTGAACCTTGTGTCATTGGGTATCAAATGCCATAATGGTTACCTATGGTGGACAGTGTTTGGTGGAGCTCCCAGTTTAATACAGATTTGGAAGCAGGAGAGGTATCTACTTCCTAAACAACATGCCTCTGGAAATGCTATGAACTTTGAGAAATGGTGATAGTTATAGAAAAGCTTCAGGTGTTTTGTTCATAGGGTCACTATGAGTTATGCCCAACTTGACAGCTATCATCAACAACATGGGACCTCAGTGCTAGCTCTTTATCTTGGGATGTTTGCCTTCAATGGCTGGTGCTCATGAATCTCTTCACAACAGGCCTGCATACCTACAGTCATGTATGCCATTCATCTGAAAGGTCTGAGTCTCTGAGAGACTTTCTAGATGACCACCAAGCCCAAATAAGAGGAGCTGGAGAACTAAATAAAGGAGGAACTGTCTATGTCAGAAATCTTGAAGTTATACTGCAGGTCAAGCATTTGGGATAATGTTGACTGGACATATAACTGGTCTGCTACTATAGAACAAATTATAAAACCAATTGGAAATGTCTTAATTTCTCCTTCAAGTTTGAAGGCTAACTTTACTGGATATAGCATTTTTGTGTGAAGTACCCTTTTCCTTTCATAATAGAGTTTCATAGCACTGCCTTATGGCTTCCATGCCTTCTCCCGAGGCCTGCCAATTATAGCCACTCCCACATAATATTCCAGGAAGCCTAGATGAAGACCCTGGACATTGGCTCCATTACTTCGTAGACCTAGTTCAGCTCTGTCTCATTTTTTTAAAAAAATTTATTGGTTTGCATTTCTATACATCATATTTTATACATGTACTTGGTATTTCACAATCATTAACATTACATTTCATGTAATTATTATTGCTGTATACCTTTTATAACCCTGTCTTTTCTCTTTTTTTTTCTCATTAACAATTATATGTATGACAACAGTCTAGAATAAGAGGTATATTGCAAAGAATTGGGGGATGGCAGTGGGAGAAAAGGAGGTAATTGTACAACAATTAATGAAAAAATAGTGAACTGGGGATGGAGGGGGAATGTGCAACAAGGAATGAATGAAAATCTAACTTTAATTAAAATAAAATGATTTTTTTTAAAAAAAGAAAACAGTTATACCCTTCTTGAGAGGACTGACCTGTTGGTGAGGAGTAACTTGGGAGGTGTGGCAACCTGCATGCACACCCCCCAGAAGCCTTTCACGAGGCACCTCTTGGATCTTGAAGGCTTTGCTTTTCTCTGGCCCAGCCTGGAGCCTGGTGGCCGGCAGTAGAGCCAGGCAATGGGAGAAATGAAACACAATATAATTTGTGGGTTTCCTCAAACTGGCCCGGAGGACCAGCTACACCTTCCTGGCCACTCAAGAAGTCCAGGCCTCTGCACTTCTCTGCTGAGTTCCCCCCTCACCCTAACATGGACCTCACAGCTGGGACCTGGATGCACAGTGCCTCCTTGTTCCTGGCTGAGGGACACCTTGTCTTTTCAAGTCCTCATTGAACTTTCCCTGTTACTTTATCCCCTATATACCCACTAACCTCCAATATACCAGTGATTTCTCCTTCCATCTTTCTGCTCTTCCTTCTCCCCTTCTCTATTGAACATTTATAAATATCTTGCTCAGTTTTCCTGCTATTTTGATAATAGTAGGTTAATGCAATATTTGTCCTTACGTGATGGAGATAGTTCACTAGGCATAATGCTCTCTACTTTCTCCTAAGTTATAATCTACTTCATGAAACCATTGTTCCACAGTGATGAATAGTACTACATTGTGTGTGAATGTGCCACAGTTTCTCAAGCCATTCGTTTGTTGATGAGCAATTGAGCTGCTTCCATTTTTTTTCTATTGTGTTACTATGATCATAATTACACACACACATCTCTCTCTCTCTTATCTGTCTGTCTATCTATCTATCTATCTATCTATCTATCTATCATCTATCTATCTTCACGTCTCTGTTATAATTTCCATAGGATATATTCATAGCAGTACAATAGTTGGGTCATAATGGCATTTCTAGGTTCAGCTTTTTGAGGAAATGTCAAACTGTCCTTCCATAGAGGTTGTACCATTTTATAATCCCACCAGTGATATATAAGATTTCCAATTTATCTGGATTCTCTCCAACATTTATTGTTTGCCATGGTGTTAACCTTTTCAACTGCTGTTGGAGTGTTGTTGTTTTGATTTACATTCTCTGATTGCTAGTGATTTTCAACATTTCCTCATGTGTTTCTTGGCAATCCAAATGTTCTCCATTGTGAAGAATCTTTCTGTGTCTTTTGCCCATTTTGTGACTGGGTTATCAGTCTTTTTTCTAATTTTTTTATTTGTGTGTGTGTGTGTGTGTGTGTGCGTGTACCATCAAATCAGATCTGACTGGTACAGGAGGAGATTGTCCCTCCTTACCCGGCAGAGCATCTGGTGGATTCGAACCGTTCACCTCTGGGATTGTAGTTGCAGCTCCTTGCCACTAGGCCACCAGAGCTCCCCTGGGTTATCAGTCTTTATCTTATAGAGGCTCTATTGTTTTTATTTACCAGCAAGTTGTCTGCAACTCATAGTGACCCTATGTATAATAATTCCGAACCTTGTCCTAGGCTGATCTAGTCTCATTGACTCTGACACACCTAATCCTATTGCTCCAATTACTCTGTCAATCCATCTCATCTGGGGTATTCCTCTTCTGTGCTGTCCCTTCACCCTTCCAAGCATGATGTCCATCTCCAAGGACTGGTCCCTTCTGGCCACGAGCCCAAAGTATGTGAATTGGAGCTTTAAAATTCTTGCTTCCAAGGAGAAACTTGGTTTCACCCTTTCCAAGACAGACATGTTTTTAATCCTGGTGGTCCTGGTGGTCCATGGTATGTCCAAAACTCTTCTCCAGCACCACAACTTAAAGGCATTGATTCTTCTTCTATCAACATTGTTCAGCTTTTTGATGCATAGTAAGTAATTGTGGAGACCACGGTCTGGATCAGGCACACCTTAGTCTCTAAACGTACATCATTGCTCTTTAGCACTTTGGTGAGGTCCCTGACAGCACACTTCCCCAGTGTGATTCGTCTTTTGGTTTCCTGACTGCTGATGCAAAAAATGTTGATGCCAAAAGTATTGATTGTGGAGCTGAGCAAGCTGAAATTGTTAACAACCTTAATCTCATATCCATCCATCATGTTGTTGCCAGTTGGCCCAGAGGTGAGAATCTTCGTTTTCCTGATGTTAAGCTTCAATTCATATTGAAGACTACAGTTCTTGACCTTCTGAACGAAACACTTCAGGTCTTCCTCAGTTTCAGCAAGATAGGTTGTATCATCTACATAACGCAGATTGTTGATGAGTCTTTCTCCAAGCCTGACACCACAGTTCTCATAAAGTCCAGCCTCTTGAAGATATGTTCCACAAACAAATTGAAAAGTTCATTCAAAGTACATCTCTGATGCACTCCTTTCCCAATTTTGAACCATGCAATGCTCTCTGTTCTGATGACTGCCTCCTGGTCCAAGTATAGGTTTCACATGAACACAATCAATAGTATGCTGTAAACTTTATTTGTGAGACCCTTATCTGAAATATCATTTCCAAATTTTTTGCCAAATTTTTAGAAGATTCCATTTATAGATTTATCTTCTCCGGGTTATGCATTTGTGGTTGTTTTTAAGCCTATTTATGCCGGAGGCCAGGGTTTCTAATTTTGTTCCCATTTTGTCTCATGATTTTATATATTTACCGCTTTGTATCATGTTTTTTTAGGGATTTTACCACTATTTCTCTGGTCCAGTTTGTGTGTATGGTGTGAGATGTGACTCTTGTTTCCATTTTCTGCAGGCAGATCTTTAGTTTTTCCAGCACCATTTGTTAAAGAGGTTGTCATTTCCCAATTTATTGTGTTTATTACCTTGTCCGATATCAGTTGACTATAGATTGATGGTTTTATTTCTGAATTATTGATTGTATTCCATTAATCTAATTGTCTGTCCTTGTACTAATGCCATGATGTTTTGATTACTAGGGGGGTGTAGTAGATTTTGAGATCAGGAAGTGAGATGATTCCTAATTAAATTTTATTTTTCAAAAGAGCTTTGCTTATTTTGGTGTCTTTCCTTTTCAAATAAAACTGGAAATTGCCTTTTCAATCTCCTTGAAGAATGAGTTTGGTATCTGTATTGGGATTGCATAGAACCTATAGATTGCTTTTGGTAGAATTACCATTTTCACAATGTTCAATATTCTTGTGCAAGAACACGGAATATTTTACATTTAGTTGGGTCTTTTATTGTTTCTTGAAGTAGTGTTTTATAGTTTTCCTTATAAAAGTCTTTTACATCTCTAGTTAGGTTTATTCTTAAGTATTTAATCTTGTGGTTAGTTATTGTAAATGACATGTTTCTGATTTTCTTTTCAGTGCTTGTTGTTGTTGTGTTACCGTTAAGAAATCCAACTGATTTTTCTATATTGCTCTTGTATGCTGCCACTCTAATAAATTGGACTACCAGGTCTAACAAAAATTTGTTGAGTCTTTAGGGGTTTTCTATGTACACTATCATGTCATCTATATATAGTGACAGTTTCATCACTTCTTTGCCAATCTGAAAGCTTCTTATTTTCTTCTCTTGCCTTATTGACCTAGCTAGAACTTTCAATGTAGTATTGCATAAGAGCGGTGAAAGCACACAGCCTTGCCTAGTCCCTCTTTGCATTGAGAATGATGTTGGATCTTGCTTTTGTGCATGTATTTTTTACTATTTTGCTTTTTCACTATTTTGAGGAAATACCCCTCTATTCCTATTTTGCTTGTTGTTTTAATCAGGAAAGAGTTTTGGGTTTTGTCAAAAGCTTTTTCTGCATCATTTAACAAGTTCATGTGGTTCTTATTCTTTGCTTTGTTATTGTGATGAATTACATAAATTGTTTGTTGAACCATCCCTGCACTCTGTTATGAATCCCATTTGATCGTGATGAATTATTTTTTATATATACTCTTGGATTCACCACTGGACCAATTGGCAGCATCAGGATGGATGGTGAAGAGATTGAGATTGTACACAGCTTTAGTTTGCTTGGCTCCATAGTCAACAGTCTTGGCACCAGCAGCCAGGAAATTAAAAGGTGCATTGCCATGGGAAAGTTTGCTGTTAGGGACCTCTCCAAAGTGCTGAAGAGCAGTGGTGTCTCTCTGGAGACTAAGGTGCATCTGATACAGGCCATGGTCTTCTCAATCACCTGTTATGCATCAGAGAGTTGGACAATGACCAAGGAGGATAGAAGGAGAATTGATGCCTTTGAGCTGTGGTGCTGGAGAAGAGTATTGAGAATACCATGGACTGCTAGAAAAACAAACAGATTTGTCCTGGAAAGGGTTAAACCGGGTGGCTCCTTGGAGGCAAGGATTCTGAGGCTCCGTCTAACTTACTTTGGACATGTTGTGAGGAGAGACTGGTCCTTAGAGAGGGACATCATGCTTGGGAGGGTGGAGGGACGGCGCAGGAGAGGAAGGCCCTCTAAGAGGTGGACTGGTTCAGTGACTGGGATAATTGGGATGGGAGTGTCAGAGACAGTGCGACTGGCACAGGACAGAGCGGAGTTTAGAGCTGTTGTACATAAGGTCGCTATGAGTCGCAGGCGACTCGACGGCACATAACAACAACAACAACTTGGATTCTATTGGCCAGGGTTTTGTTAAGGATTTTTGTGTCTATGTTCATGTTGTTTCTAGTACTCTATTAGTTTCATCTTCTCTTTCTTGTGATAACTTTTTCCTTTCTTGATGAACTTTACTTATGGCTTTAACTCTTTTTTTCAACATTTATAACATTTTTGGGTACCAGTTCTTTGAATTCCATATTTCTTCTACCTTCCTGTCTCTGATGCATTAATTTGGTCCTCAATCTGATCTGCTTTCATAGCAGAGGACTGCTTTTAATGTTTTTTTCTTCTTAAAGTTTGACCTTGCCTGTTGCTTCCTTGAAAGTATGTGAGGTTAATTGGGGTTGAGGTTTTGTCTCTCAGAAGACAAAACTTCCAAAGGAAGCTTGGAATTACCCAAAAATCCTGCCTGGCACCCTCCCCAGTCTCAGGCTTGCTAGTCAATAGTGTTCTCTGCTTGAAGTGTACCTGTGTCTTTTTCTGAGACTGAGTGGGGGTGAACTATTCCACACTAGCCAAGAGAGTCTCTGGCTAAGAACTTCCCCTAGAATGTGACCCCTGAGGAATGCAGTCCCAAGACCCTTCCATCCCTGAATCTTGGTGACCATGGTGAACCTGGGCCTTCTCTTAAGGCTGGGTGGCTTCCATGAATTTTTTAAATAAATCATCTATTGATGCTTTTGAGAATTTCTTGTATATGAAAAGCCACTTATCTCTTGCCACTTTCAAAATAGTGTTTTGACTTTGACAATTTGACTATACTTTGTCTTGGTGTAGATCTTGAAACTATTTTGAATGTTTTACTGAGCTTCCTGCATATCATATGCATATTGTTTTTCATCAGACTTTGGAATTGTTTGATCATAATTTCTTCAAATATTATTTCTGGATCTTTTTTTTCTTTTTGATACTCCAAGAAGTTAATGACTGTGCTTTGCTTCTGACTTGCACAGAGTCACAAAGTTAGAAATGAGAGCTTTCTCAAATCTTCCCCAAGTTTTTATCTGGGACACAGAATCTACATGGCCTTCTAGATTTTCATGACTCAACAGGAGCTTTCTAAGTCACTATGGAAATCCTATTTCTCAGTTTTATCTTTTAAGCTCTTTAGTTCATTTATGGCTCACTTCTGTTGTCTACCACCTTAAGTAGCCATGAGGTCAAACAATTGTGTGAATATTTCTTGGCATGTGCTCCTGCAGGAATTTTTTTTCCATTATATAAGGTCTGAGTAAAATAAAATATGAAGAGTCTTGCAAGTTGAATTACTAAACATAGAATTATTAACCAGGTCAAATAAGGGCAGTTCCCTGGGAATAAGGCTAGAAATACTTTTGGTCCCCCTTTTTCCCTCAAGTGACCTGCCAGGATGTTGGCTTTCACTGTGAAAGTGGGTTGTTGTTTTTTAAGGCTACAGTGGATTTGTAGAGTAGAAGATAGGGTTGGAGCAAATTAAAATGCCACCACCAAGCCAGCTGTTCTTACAGAGATGCAATATTTTTGAACATGTGTTCCTTGAATTGCTGCAAACCTTTGAGTAATTTTCAAAGTTCTAAAAAGTTGATTCTGACAATTTTTCTAGTATTCTCATTATTGTATAGCAAAAATAATTTTAGTGGCTATTAAACTCCTTCTTTTACTGTTATCTTCAAAAAAAGAGCTGTTACACACCTAGAGCTATAAATTGTAATAATAATTATTGTTAATATTATTACTTGCTTCTGACAACTTTATAACCTATTCTGTTTGGGTTTGTAACATATTTTTATTGGTTTCTACACAATCACGAATATACATTGTGCTTCATGAATCTACATTGTGTTTTACAAAATCTTTCATTATAGTTCATTCATGTATATCGTGTTTCCCCCCTTTACATTTGTCTTATTAATAACTATATTTAAGCATGTAAGCCAGCTACTTCATGACTATGCCTTGTATCCCCAATTCCAATGCTTGATTTGCCCATCCCTATTAAACCAATAGGGAGCTGTGATGCCCTACTGTTAAAAATCTGTGCTGTAAACTCAAAGGCACATGATTCCGATCAACCAGCTGCTCCCAGAGTGAAGGATAAGCAATCTCCCTCCATGATTTACTACCTTGGAAAACCCACTGAAGAGTCAGCTATGAGTTGGTTTTGACTCGATGACATGCAACAACCTCAAG
Organism: Elephantulus edwardii; assembly: GCF_000299155.1. Taxonomy (NCBI): domain Eukaryota; kingdom Metazoa; phylum Chordata; class Mammalia; order Macroscelidea; family Macroscelididae; genus Elephantulus; species Elephantulus edwardii. The sequence continues at coordinate 5,423,926 of NW_006399861.1, forward strand.
CCAGTGCTCTGAGTGAATAAGCATGTCTCTTTTGCTGAAGAATCTTCTGTTCTGTTTAGAAAATTTGAGCATCTACATCCTTGAGCAAAGTTCACTCTAAAGCAAGCCTCTAGATCATTGCAGTCAACACTAGCTCACAGAGTGGACCTTCTTAGGGAGCTCTGGTAGCCTAGTGACAAGAAGCTGCACACCAATCCCAGAAGCACATGGTTTGAATCCACCTGACGCTCTTCTGGAGAAGGAGGGGCAATCTCCTCCTGTACTAGTCAGATCCGATTTGACAGTACACACACACACACACACACATAATAAATAAATAAACTTAAAAAAAAAAAAGAATAGACCTTCTTCTCTTCAGCTGGTTGCGTTTTGGTCAACTCCTCCCCAGCCATCTGTGACTATGTCCAAATGGGCATTAGCCACAAAGTCAAGAGTCCACTCTTCTCCCTGTGTTCCAGACCAGTTGGTTCATTCACTAAGCCTTAGCAACCTGATGGGGCCGAGTCAATAAGCGAGGGGTCATGACTCCCTTCTCCTCAAGCTAGCAACTCTTTTTGATTATCTATACAAGTGTGCATGTTAGATGGATAGTGTCATCTCCAGGGCATATCTTCTCTCTTAATACTCCTAGTCAAGTACTGACCACAGATGAAATGACACACTTTCTAAATCTAAGATAACCAATGTTCATTTATATCATACATTATTTTTTCTCCCTCCACTTTTTAATGACTTACACTGTCACTCATCTGTGCATATTGAATACTATGCAGCATGAAGAAGCAATGATTTTTCAAAATACTGCATAACATGAGAGAGTCTGGAGGAAATTATGCTGAGTGAAATAACTCAGCCACATGAAGACAAATATTGCATAGGACCAAACTGTGAAAACAAGAGGACAATTGAGTAAGACATGTATAAATGTACAAAAGTGGGAGGGTGGAAGGAGTGGAAAAGGAGGAACGGAAGATGATCACTGAGGTGGTAGAGACTGGTGGGGAGGAGAAAGAGTGGGAGAATTTGGTGTACACTTCAGGGAATAAAGTGATAACAGACATTCTGTTTTCAAGTAACTTTGTACATACATCTTGCTTACTCTGATGTATTTTTCTCTTCTTTGGCAGTGCTCAGAGTTAGAGATAAAATGGACTTCATTTTCTCCACAATAAATATCTTAAAAATCTATCTTCTCCTTTGGCATTTCTTATTAATTTATTAACTTTTTTACTATTGGATTAATGGCTGGTAAATATAAGGACAGTCAGAAGGGATTTACTAAGAAATTAAACAATCAATTTTCTTTCTTGAATTCCATTTCTTTCACTCTCTCCTGTATTTACCCTTTCTTCCTTTTCTCTGGCCACTTTCTCCAATTTTAATACATTGTAGTAAAACATTTTTAGCATCAAACAACAGAAAATGCTCCTAATATCAGCATAAGCATACAGGAGTTTCTTTTCCTGTGATATTTAAAAAACCCAGAAAAGGTAAGTATAGGTTATTTGGTAATCAGGGATCTAAAATCTTATTGTTTTTCACATACTACCATTTTTAGCATGTTATAAATATTTTCTCGTGGTTACTCCATTTACAGAAGCAATAGACAGGGGGGAAATTGTACAAGGCCAAAGGAAAATGCCAGCTGAGTCTATCTTCTACTTATTATTTTTTTAAATAAAGCCTTACCTCGGTTGCATGGATATTACCAAATCAATCATTAGAAAAGGGGTGGATAGAAGCTGCGTTAACTAAGCAATGTAGCCTGCCACACCTATTTCTTTCTACCACATTCTATGTTGTTGTTGTTATTATGTGCCGCCGAGTTGCTTGCGACTCAGAGTGACCCTATGTACAACAGCCCTAAATGCTTCTCTGTCCTGTGCCAATAGCACTGTCTCTGACACTCCCATCCCAATTACCCCAATCACTGAATCAATCTACCTCATAGAGGGCCTTCCCCTCCTGCACTGACTCTCCACCCTCCCAAGAATGATGTCCCTCTCCAAGGACCAGTCCCTCCTTACAACATGTCCAAAATGTGTTAGACGAAGCCTCAAAATCCGTGCCTCCAAGGAGCTACCCGGTTTAACCCTCTCCAGGATGAATCTGTTTGTTCTCCTAGCAGTTTATGGTACCCTCAATACTCTTCTTCAGCACCACAGCTCAAAAGCATCAATTCTCCTTCTATCCTCCCTAGTCATTGTCCAATTCTTGATGCATAACGAGTAATTGCAAACACCATGGCCTGTATCAGATGCACCTTAGTCTCCAGAGATACACCATTGGAAAGGTCCCTAACAGCAGACTTTGCCATCGCAATACGTCTTTCAATTTCCTGGTTACTGGTAGCAAGAGTGTAGTTCTCAGACTGTGGAGCCAAGCAAACTAAAGTTGTTAACAATCTCAATCTCTTCACCATCCATCCTGATGCTGCCAATTGGCCCAGTGGTGAGAATCTTTGTCTTCTTGACATTGAGCCTCAATCCATATTGGAGGCTGCAGTCCTTGACCCTCTGCAGCAGGTGCTTCAGGCTTCAGGTCCTCTTCAGTTTCAGCAAGCAGGGTTGTGTCATCTGCATAATGCAGATTGTTGATAGATCTTCCAACAATCCTGACACCACACTTCTCCTCATAGAGCCCAGCCTCCTGGATAATCTGTTCTGCAAATCGGTTGAAAAGATATGGAGGGAGACAGGACACATCCCTGGTGTACGCCCTCCCCAATTTTGAACCATGCAGTGTTTCCTTGCTCTGTTCTGATGACTGCCTCTTGGTCCAAGTATAGTTTTCACATTAGCACAATCAAGTGTTCTGGGATTCCCTTTCTTCTCAGCGTCAGCCACAGTTTATTATGATCCACACAGACAAACGCCTTTGCATAATCAAGGAAACACAGCTAGACATTCCTCTGGTATTCCCTGCTTTCAGCCAAGATCCATCTAACATTAGCTACAATTCTATAGCCTAGTAAAATATCTATGGTGCTTCTTAACATCTTTTGAATCTATTATATTCCACATATGATATTAGTGCACTATACCTATCATTTCACTTAAATTTGATAAAACTTTATACAATAATTATTGTTGCAGGACCCACATTTTCTTAACTCTAAAATCCCTGTACTTAACAATCAATTTGGCCTCCCTGAATTACAGATGAAGAGTGGACTCAGATTGTTTATCTTATGAAAACAAAAAAATATAAAAGATTTGCATGGTGATGAATTTCAACTCCCTGATATTTAGCTTTTTTGGGTAAAGGTTAACTTACAGAAAAGGAAGTAGATACTTGTCTACAATCAGCAAATGTACTCCTACTCCTCTACTCTACTTCCCTTTAACAGGAAATGAAAAGCAAAGAAAAAAGATGATAGTGGAAAAAGAGGGACCAGGAGAGGTGGGGAAAAGAATACTAAGCCTGAGAGGCTGGACCTAAATTTACATCTGAATTTTAACACTTTTTAGCTATGTGAGCTTAGTGTTGTGAACATTTAACATCTGGTTCTTTAAATGTAGATCTGGCATAAGTATCAAGTGGTACATTATTTCAGTGATTAAGGGGGGGGAATGACACAGAAAGGTGTACATTGGAAATTTGATCATCAACCATACTTCTTTTGCTAAATCAGATCATAGTTTTTGAATACTGGAAAGGTATTGTCTTAATGTTTTGTGCTATTTGCAGAATAGTTTCCAGAGTCATGACATTTTATAATGTTTAATCTTCTTTGACATTTTCTCTATTGCTTAAGTCTTGTAGGTAATCCAAAGACACACAGTTTGAATTCACAGCTGCTCACCAAGAGAAAGATGAGCAATCTCCCCCCATGCAATTTACAGCCTCTGAAAAACAGGGTCAACTGGCTCATAGCAACAACAACAGACAATCAAAAAAACAATGAATCAAAACAACTCGTTTGTGGCACTTACTATAAATACTCCTATAATGATCAATTTCAAGCTACTAACAACAAAAAAGGTGTTCATCAGGGTTGTATTCTTTCTCCATTCCTATTCAATATAGATGCTGAGCAAATCATTCAAGAAGCTGGACTTTGTGAAGAAGAATGTGGCTTCAGAATTGGAGGAAGACATATCAACAACCTGTATTATGCAGATGATGTATCCTTGCTTGCTCAAAGTGAGGAGTGCTTGAAATACTTGCTGCAGAAGATCAAAGACTATTGTCTTTAATGTGGGCTAAATCTCAACATCAAGAAAACAAAAATCTTCACCACTGGGCCAACAGGCCATATCATGATAAATGGATAAAAGGTTTGAATTGTCAACTATTTCATCTTGCTTGGGGTCACCATCCACACTCTTGATAGCATTCAAAAAATCAAAAGATGATTACATTGGGGAAATCTGTTGTCAAAGACCTCTCTAAGGAGCTTAGGAACAATAGTTTTAGGTTAAAGACTAAGGTACTCCTGATCTAAGCCATGGTCTTTTCTAGTTCTTGCTATGCATCTTAAAGTTGGACAGTGGCTAAGAAAGACAGAAAAAGAATCAGTGCCTTTGAGTTGTGGTGTTGGAGAAGAGTACTGAATATTGCATGACCTGCCAGAAGTGTAAACACACCTGGCTTGGAGAAAGTGCAGCCAGGCTGCTTCTTAGATGCAAGCATGGTGAAACGTCATCTTAGGAGAGATCAGTCCTTGAAAAAAATTATCATGCTTTGAAAGGTAGATGTTCAGCATAAGATAGGAGGAACTTTAACAAGGTGGATTGACTCAGCGACTGTAGCAATGAAAATAAATTGGAGATAAGGATGGCACAAGACAGCAAGATTCCGATTCACTGTTCTTACGGTCACTAAGAGTCATAGTCAACTTGATGGCATCTGACAACAATGACACAGGATGAGGTCAGTGAATGAACATGAAATAGGGAAGAGATATGGAGTAGTAGATTGGTCTGTATTGTTTCATATAGAGAAAATGTAGGTGTAAATATTATTAAGAACACAGATAAATATAGTAAGTAAAATGTAGCAAGATAATCAGGGTTTGTGTTTAAATCTTTTACCATCTTTGCCTTTAAAGCAATTTATTCAATAGGAAATTTACAAAATTGAGTTTCTGTAATGGTTTAATAGCTTTAACAGCCAGTTCACATTCCTAAAAACTTAAAGGAGACTCTCATGGATCAGCTCTGGTATTCCACTTCACAGATTTGAGGAATTGTGCCCTTGTGATAGAATAGAGATGAAAATGTCTGTTCTTCCTGTCTTACTAATTAGTGTGATAATGACGTAAAATGATCCATTTGTGAGAAAACTGTGAAATTGTTAAAGTGCTGTATGAATATAACTTTTTAAAAATTTTCAGAAAGATTAAAAAGTATACTCTGCAGAAATGTGTATTCTTACAAAGAGATAAAAGGAAAATGAATTTCAAATTAGCTTATTACTTTGATAGTGAAAAGGTCATAATAGGGGCATCTAATAAATTTCTAAAATAGCCACAATTCTTTACACTCCTTCCCATCAAAAAGACTGACACTGTAATTTGTTTGGCCAATAGAATGTGGCATATGCACCACTATGTGAGCTTTGAGTGTAGTTTTAAGATGGTAACTTGTTCCCAATTGTTAATCTTAGGACTTTGTTATGAAAACAAGCCTTGGCTGGCTTGCTGGAAGATGATAGGTCACATGAAGGAATACCTGGGCACCTCGGCAAACTGTCAGACAGCCCTCATGTGTCCCAACAGCCAGCTGCAGAAGAAGGAGGGTGCCCCAGTAGAGATTAGTTAAGCCTGGCCCAGATAAGCATAATTTCCCAGTTGTGCCAATTCCATGTTGCTGACCTCCAGAATTATGAGCTAAACAAATGGTGGTTGTTTTAAGCCATAAAATATTAAAGTGGTTGGTTACGATTCTGGCACACCCAGAGCACTTGATTGTACTCATGCAGAACCTATACCTGATTCAGAAGGCTGTTTTATGAGCAGAGCAGGGGAGCACTACATGGTTTGGAATTGGTTCAGTTTTGGGAGGGACAGGGGCTTCCTTCTTTGCTTTGGGCACCATCTTCATAGAAAGGCCAAACCTATAAGAACTTTTAAGGGAAGTCCTTCACAGAGAGACACCAAAGGAAAGTGGATGGACTATAGTGACCAGAAACAACAACAACAAAAAAGAAACAGCAAAATGGCAATGATAAAACCTGGACTGTCAATAACAACATTTAATGTGAATGGACTAAATGCATCAATCAAGATAAAAAGAGTAACAGACTAGATTTAAAAAAACAAAACAAAACAAAACAACATCAACAAAAAACAACAACCCCAGAATGCATCAATACATTATTCAAAAGGGATACATCTAAGAAACAAAGAGAAAGACTCAAAATCAAAGGCAGGGGGAAAATCGATCAAACAAATGACATCAACAAAAAAGCAGGAGGGGCAATACAAATCTCTGACAAAATAGACTTAAAAATGAAAACCACCATATGACAAGGAAGAACACTATATAATGATTAAAGGCACACTAGATCAAGAAGACATAATCTTGGTCAACACCTATGCATCAAATGGTAGACTTGTTAAATACATAAAACAACTATTAGCAGAATTGAAGAGAGAGAAAGACAGCACTAAAATAGTGGTAAGAGACTTTAACAGGCCACTCTCACTGGAGGATAGGTGAACTCAAAGGAAACATAAGAAAGATGCAGAAGATCTAAACCATACATTCAGTCAACTCAACCTTGTGTGTATAATCCTAGTACTGCACCCATTTAAAACTCAATTTGCTTTCTTCTCAAATACACATATACATTCTCCAGAATTAAACACATATTAGGGAACAAAGCAAGCCTTAAAAAAAACCCAACCAAAAACAACCACGCAACAATAACATTGAAATAATACAAAGAATCTTCTCAGACCATAGTACCATAAAACTAGAAATTAACAAAATAGAGGATAAAATTTATAAAACCAAAACTTAAAAAACTTAACTATGTGGAAGCTAAAAAACACCCTGTTGAACATGATTGGGCTATAAAAGAAATAAGTAATGAAATAAAAAAGTTCCTCACAACAAATAATAATGAAAATACAATATACCAAAACCTCTGGGATGCAGCTAAAACAGTCATCAGAGGCAAGTTCATAGCAATAGGCAAACACATAAAAAACAAAGATAGAGGCAAAATTAATGATCTAACTCAATACCTTCGTCTAATAGAAAAAGAGCAACAATCAACCCCACAATCTCTAGCATAAAGGAAATTATAAGAATAAGAGTTGAAACTAAATGAGATAGAAAACAGAAAAAAATGGAAACCATCAACAAAACCAGGAGCTGGATTTTAGAAAAGGTCAATAAAACTGACAAATTTAACAAAAGGGGGGAAAAGGAGGAGACACAAATAACTCAATTAAGGAGTGATAGAGGAAACATCACAATGGAACCAGAGAAAATGAAATCTATGATACTGGAATATTATGAAAAGCTATGCTCTTATAAGTTAGAAAATTTAGAGAAAATGGACAAATTTCTTTAAATTAATGCCTTACCCAGATTGACATAGAGAAATACAGAACACTTAAACACATCACAAAAGAAGAAATTGAGTAGGTCATAAAAATAGAGCACATGCCTGCCCCACCCTCCAAAAAAGTCCTGGACCAAATGGCTTCATGGCTGAATTCTACCAAATGTTCAGAGAAGATTTATCACCAATTCTTCTTAAATTATTTAAAAAAAAATAGAAAAAGGAGGAGCAGTCCCCGAGACTGTCTCTGAAGCAAGAATAACTCTAATACCAAAGCCAGGCAAAGTTATTAACAAAAAGAAACTGTAGACCAAAATGAACATAGATGCAAATATCCTTAACAAAGTCCTAGCCAATAGAATCCAAAAGTACATTAAAAAAAATTCCATGACCAACTGGGATTCATAACAGGTATGCAAGGATGTTTCAACATAAATAAAGACCCAAACCCAATCAACATAATTCACCATATTAACAAAACAAATAATAAGAAATATATTGTCCTAGCAATTGGTGCATAAAAGGCGTTTGACAAAATGCAATGCCCCTTCCTGATAAAGACACTCAGCAAAATTGGAATAGAATTTTCTCAACTTAGTAAGAAGTATATATGCAAAACCAAGAGACAGTATCATTCTCCATGGAGCAAGACTAAAAGCATTTTCCTTGAGAACAAGGACTAGATAAACAAGGATGCCCATTGTCACCACTTCTATTCATACTGTATTGTAAGTACTTGCTGGGGCAATATGGTAAGAGAAGGAAATAAAAGGCATCTAGATGTGCAAAGAGATGCTTAAACTACCAATATATGCAGATGATATGATAGTGTACACAAAAAACCCCAAGGACTCAACAAAAAACCTGTTAGAATTAGTAATCCAGTTTAAGAGAGTGGCAGGATATAAGATCAATACCCAAAAATCAGTGGGATTCTTCTAAAGTAACAATGAGAACTCAGAGAAGGAAACCAAGAAAGCAATACCATTTATAATAACCAACCACAAATTGAGATACTTGGGAGTGTTCCTAACTAGAGACACAAAAGACCTATACAAAGAAAGCTAAAGAACATTTCTTTAAGACACAATAAAAGACCTAGAAAAATGCACCTTGTTTATGGACAGGAAGACTCAATACTGTGAAAATGACAATCCTACCAAAAGCAATCTACATGTTCAGTGCAATCCCAATACAGAGACTCAATTCATTTTTCAAAGAGATTTAAAAGGAAATTTTCTACTTTATTTGGAGAGGGAAAAGATCCCCAGTTAAGCAAAACACTTCTGAAAAACCAAAATAAAGTGAGAGACATAGCACTCCCTGACCTCAAAACCTGCTACATAGAGGAAATAACCAAAACAGAATAGTATAGTACTGGTAAAATGACAAGCACATAGAACAATGGAACAGAATCAAGAACCTAGGAAAGAATCACTCTATCTATGGTCAACTGTAATTCAAAAAGGAAATAAAAACTATCAAATAAGGAAATGACAACCTCCTCAACAGTGTTGGCAAAATTGGAATGCTTCTTGCAGAAAGCTAAAACAGGGTCCACATTATATAACAAACACAAAACAATTAACACAAAGTGGATCAGAGACCTGGGAGTAATGCCCCAAACCATAAAGTTCGTAAGAGACAAACTGGGATCTAGTCTATGATATAAAGAGGCTGACAAATACAGATAGAAATGCCCAATCTGGAGAGGAAAAAAATGATAAATTGACTTTTTCAAGATTGAATCTCTGAGCTCATCAAAAACTTTCTCCAGCAAGGTGAAGAGAAAGCCTACTGATTAGGAACAAACATTTGGCAATACCATCTCAGACAAGAGTCTCACAACAAAAGTTTACACAATACTATGGGATCTCGAGAAGAAAAGGCTGTTAACCCGATTACAAAATGGACAAAAGACATGGAAAGACTTTTCACAAAGGAAGATATTTGGATGGCCAACAGACACATGAAAAAAAAATACTCATAATCATTAACTACTGTCAACAAGAGAGATGCAAATCAAAACCACATGAGATACCATCTCACCTCAGTAGCAGGGTGACGTTTAACAGGGCAGGACACAATAAATGTTGGAGATGATGTGGAGAGGTAGGAACTCTCATATACTGTTCGTAGAATTGTAAAATGGTGCAACCACTCTGAAAGGCAGCTTGGCTTTTCCTCAAACACTTGAATATAGAAACCCCATATGACCCAGCTATTCCACTAAGAGAACATTATTGTTGTAATGTGCCATTGAGTTGCTTGTGACTCATAGCGACCCTATGCACAATAGCCAAGAAACCTTCTCTATCCTGTGCCAACCTTATTGTCTCTGACACACCTACCCTCCTTACCCCAGTCACTGAATGAATCCATCTCATCCAGGATCTTCCTCTCTTGTGCTGTCCCTCCACCCTTTCAAGTATGATGTCCTTCTCCAAGGATGGACTGGTCCTTTCTTGCAACATGCCCAAAGTATGTCAGACAAAGCTTTAGAATCCTTGCCTCCAAGGAGCAGCCTAGTTTCACCTTCTCTGGGAGGAAACTGATTGTTCTTCTGGCAGTCCATGGTATGTATGTTCAATACTCTTCTCCAGCACCACAGCTCAAAGACATCAATTCTTTTTCCATCATCCCTAGTAATTGTCCAGCTTTCTGATACATAGCAAGTAATTGCGAAGACTATGGCCTAGATCAGGTGCACCTTAGTCTCTAGACTGACTTCATTGCTCTTCAGTACTCTGGAGAGGTCCTTGACAGCAGATTTTCCCAATGCAATTTGCCTTTAGACTTCCTGGCTACTGGTATCAAGAGGCTTCCGGCCAACGAAACAATCCAGAGCCAACCTCCATCCAACACAGAGAAGGACTCACCCTTCCAAAGGCACATGAATTTTAAAAGACCCCCAGGACTGCACAGTAGGCTTTAATTGTGTCGCAAATTTTGTGTCTTCCCAATTTTGAACCACGAAGTGTTTCTTAGCTCTGTTCTGATAACTGCCTCCTGATCCAAATATAGTTTTCACACAAGCACGATCAAGTGTCACCAAGTCCATGTTTTCCAATTACTGAACCTTCTTCTCTGCTCCCAACTTCTGCATTTCAGTCACCCATTATTATTATTAATGCATCTTTATTGCATGTTTGATCTATCTCTGACTGTAAAAGTTGGTAGAAATCTTATATTTCCTCCTTTTTGGCTCTGGTTGTTGGTGCTTATATTTGAATTATAGTAATACTCACTGGACTTCCTTGTATATGTATGGATATTATCCTGTCACTTACCACATTGTATTTCAAGACAGATCCAGAAATGACTTCTTTAACTATGAAAGCAACCACATTTTTCCTCATCTTTTCATCTCCGGAACAATATGATCGTCTGACTCAAAATGTCCTATGGCAGTCCATCTAATTTCTCCAATACCTAGTTTTTCAATCTTTATGCATTCCATTCATTTCTTCACAATATCCTATGTTCTTCAGTTTAGCATGGGAAAATATTATTTCTATTTTTTTCCTCATTATTATTATTATTAAATATACATGTAGCTTTAAATATCCAAGTGTCTCGAGTTTTTTCTTAAAACCTATGAAAATGTATATATATTCTGTTTAGCAATTTCTGCTGCTGCTTAAAATTTATTAAAGAGATAAATATTCTTATATATTACGCAAAATCCATTTTCCCTGAAAATTATTAAGTCTATCTCTTTTTTCCGCAGGTAAACATATGTGCTACATTATCTGGACTAAAATACAATTCTGCTCTATTTTTAATACCCCACTCTATGAGTCTTCCTGGTCCTCAGAAAATGCCTACCTCCCTAGGTTTAATTGTAGGGCCAGATTCTACCTCCTCCATCTGAGAATGAATAATCCTAAGTGACTGCTTTATAAGTTTCCTTCTACATTTTAATCTTTTGATCAGTTTTGTACCTTTGCTAGGTAATTTTTTTGGTGGTTTTGTTTTTTGTTTTTTTTTAACACCCCCCCCCTCCCTTTTATGGCTAGAAAATATTTATCTTTCAAAACATTATCAAATTCTTTTATGCAATAAAAGACAAGAGGATGAAAAAATTAACTAACTCAAAATACATTAATTATATTTCAAAGCTACGAACATTCCATACACATACACATCCATTTCTTCCCTGTTTTTATCTTATCATCACTATTAAGTAGATATAGTTCAACGATGATGTCACCATTTAGTCATAGCTTAAAAAACAGTTATTAATGACTAGGAGAAGTTTCTGGGCAACACAATTAAGTCCTCAACTATTAGCTGGAAGGTTGGTGGTTTGAACCCACCAGAGGACCACTGGAAGCCAGGGCTGGTAATAGACTTCCAAAAGGTGCCTTGGAAACCCTATAGGACAGTTACAAGTGCACACATGAGTCAGAAAATACTCAACAACGATAAGCAGTAATGTCTAGAAGTTGCTGGTAGTGTATAAAGGGGGCAGTTTAGTGCCTAGTTTGAGACAATTTTGCTTTTAACAATACTTCACCAAATGAACTCAGGTTAACCACTTGATACAAAATTAATTGGTCCAGTAAATTGGTCCAAGTGCACCACACCAGTTTCAGTTTGTCTTACTGAAAATTACCAATACCTGAAAGTTACAGTTCCTTGATTGATTCAGATCCAGAGAATGTACCAACAAACAACACTGGAGGCCAAGTGTAGTGACATGCAGCTTTATAAGCATCTAGGTGTAGGCAAGCAGAGGCCAAAAATGGAAAAATGGCTTAGCCCACAGTGAGGGCACAGGAGTGGTTTTATAGTCTCTAGTCAACAGAAAATACCACTTGATCCAACCGCTGCTTAGGCCAGGGGAGGTGGGCTTTTCCTGACTTAGGGCCTGTGTGTCCTCAGGCAAGCATGCTTCCTGCCTCTGTTATCTGTCCACTCATGCTGCTGATGCAAGTGGACTTGCATCTCAGGGCTGGGCTTTAGGAGAAGAGGGGGTGATTCAGCCCCTCCAGCTTTCAGGCCTGAGGGGAGACTTACATTTACCTTATTGAAAATAGCTGTACCAATGCTAAAGTTGTCAATCTATGCATTCCATTTTATTTTGGACAGTTTTCAATTTTTCCAGATTCGTGCTTTGTACTTTCCATGTTTCAGTTATTAGTAATGTTTGCAGCTGTTTCTTGTAATTTTGAGTCTTTTCACATTAATGAATGAAGGTACTTCACAAGGTGAAGTCCTTAAAAAAAATTAGGGGACTAAAACCAAGGACTATAAACTTCATTAAAGAAAAGCTAGGAACAACGCTAGAAGTCCTAATCCACAATATAAACAGTCTTACAAGAATCCTGAAAAACCCACAACCAGAAGATAAAATAGACGAATGGGATCTTCTAAGAATCGAATCCCTATGCACATCCAAAAACTTCTCCACCAGGGTAAAAAGGGAAGCCACTGACTGGGAAAAAGAATTCGGTAACAACATATCAGATAAGGGACATATATCCAGAATTTATAAAATACTCAAGCACCACAACAAGACAAAGGTAAATAATCCAATAGAAAAATGGGCACAGGATATGCGCAGAAACTTCACCAAACAAGAAATTCAGATGGCTAACAAGCACATGAAGAAATGTTCAAAATCCCTAGCTCTAAGAGAGATACAAATTAAAACAACTATGAGATATCATCTCACCCCAGTCAGAATAGCAAAATTTAACAGAACAGCAAGCAACAAATGCTGGCGAGGTTGTGGAGAAACTGGAACCCTTATTCACTGTTGGTGGGAGTGTAAAATGGTGCAACCACTGTGGAAGGCAGTATGGCGCTTTGTCAAAAAGTTGCAAATAGAGATACCATTAGATCCAGAAATTCCACTACTGGGGATATACCCCAAAGAGACCATAACTGACATCCAAGCAGATATATGCACACCCATGTTTATTGCGGCTTTGTTCACAATAGCAAGGAGTTGGAAACAACCTAAGTGCCCTTCAACAAATGAATGGTTAGAGAAGCTGTGGTATATTCACACAATGGCATACCACGCTGCATTGAAAAACAAGGAACTCATGCAATATTATTCAAAATGGGTGACTCTGGAGGACATTATGCTGAGTGAATTATCTCAGTCACAAAAGGACAAATACTGCATGGTGCCACTGTTGTAAAACAGGACTGACCTTGGGGATGGGGAGAGACTGAGAAAGATGGGTTCAATAATGTATCCTGCATTGAAACAGATGAGGGGAAAACTGTTTAAAAGGGATATGTGATTAGGTAGAGTGAAGGCTTCATGGTGGAGTGGATCTGGGGGAGGGTTTGTAAAACAATGAAAGAATTTTTCTTTTACTTTCCAAGAGGGTAGTGAGGGGGTTGGGAGGGGAGAAAAGTGCAACAACGAATGAATGGAAATCCAAAGTCTCTGTAAATTTTTACTGAAATAATAATAAATTTAAATTTAAAAAACAAAAAAAATAGGGCTGCATGTCATTTAATGAAAATTTTAGTAAAATTCAATTAACCAAATATTTGCCATCAAGTTCAATTTCAACCAATCACAGCATACACAGAACAAAGTAGAACAGTTCCACAAGTTTTCCAAAGCTGTGCTCTTTAGGGAAGCAGACCACCACGTCTTTCTGCTGTTAAGCAACTGATGGATTCAAACCACTGACTTTTCAGTTAACAGTCAAATATTGCTATGAAACCAAACCAACTCCATTACTATCAAGTTCATACTGACCTACAGTGACCCTCCATCAGATTCCCAAGACTTTAAATCTTTATGGGACTAGATGTTTCATCTTTTTTCCTGTGGAGTTCCTGGTATACTCAATCTGCCAACCTTTTGGTTATCAGCCCACCCTGAAATCCACTATGTCCTCATGGTTCTTTATGTTGTTATGTTGTTGTTAAGTGTCTTTGAGTGCACTAAGACTCATATTGACCCAATAAACAAATCTGGTGGCATAGTCCATAGGGAGTTGTGCTACTAGCCCAAAGGCAGTGCTTCATTCATGCTTCAAATTTATTAACAAGCTCCCAGGGAAAAGATGGGCAATTTTCTCCAATGAAATCTGAAATTCACTGAAATCAGTTCTGACTCAAGGACAGTGAATTTTTATGTTGCTATATATAGCATAAACCTCTCCAAAATACTGAAGAGCATGATGTCTGTCTGGAGGCTAAGGTGTGTCTGATACTGGCCATGGTTTTTGCAACCACTTGCTATGTATCAGAGAGCTGGACAATGACTATGGGATGACAGAAGGAGAATTGATGCCTTTGTGCTGTGGGGTTGGAGAAAAGTGTTGAATATACCATAGACTACTAAGAGAACAAACACATTTGTCCTGTAGAGGGTGAGACCAGGCTGCTCCTTGGAGGCAAGGATTCTGAAGCTTCGTCTGACATACTTTGGACATGTTGTAAGGAGGGATCAGTCCTTGGAGAGGAATGTCATGCTCAGGACGGTCGAGGGTCAGTGCAGGAGAGGAAGACCCTCAATGAGATGGATTGATTCAATGGTTGGAGTAATGGTGGTGGGTATTGTCAGGGACAGTGAGATTGGCACAGGATAGAGCAGGGTTTAGAGCTATTGTACATAGAGTCACTATGAGTCTCAGGTGACTCGACAGCACATAAGAACAACAATAACGTAGAAATCGTAGATGTCAGTTGAAAGACTAAGATGTGCCTGATTCCAGCCACAGTCTTTCCAATCATCTACTGTACATCTGAGAGCTGGAGAATGAATAAAGATGACAGGAAAAGAATCAATGCATTTGAGCTGTGGTGTTGGAGAAGAGTGTTGGTTATTCCAGTGACTGTCAAAAAAACAAATAGATAATGTACTGGAGAAAGTGCAACCAGAGGATTCTTTGGAGGAGAAGATGGTGAAGCTTCAGTTCATAAATTTTGAACATACTGCTAGGAGATACTATTCCTTGGAAAGGAATAGTTTTTCTATGCTTGGAAAGGTGGAGGGTCAGCAAAGGAGAAGTCCCTCAATGAGATGGATTGATACAGTGTCTGCAACAATTGACTCAAATATGTCAAAGATGATAAGGATGGCACAAAATAGGACATAGTCCAGATCTGTTGTTCATAGGCTCGCTATGAGTCATATTTGGCTCAACATTACTTATCAAAACTAACAATAGTATGAAGTAATTTCCATCAATTTTTCTTATACACAAAAAGTAAGGGAAAAGTAATTCTTTCAAGTACTGAAGTATTTATTGCTCAACTAAGATTGACAAACTGCCTTCTTGAATTTTAATTAAATACATCAGAATCTGTAGTACTATGTTTACTAGAGAATCTTTAATCATCTGCATCACAGTTCTATATTAAGACACAAACCAAGAACCATTGAAGAATTTGCCATATAGACACTCAGGTAAAATGTCTGCATTTAATTAGCTACATATCAACAGTATATTTAGTTTTTCTCAGAGAATTATTTCAGTTATTATGTCTATCTTATAAAAAATATTGGTGGAAATGAATCACTTGAAAGGTGATAAGTTTTTAAAATACCCTAAAACGCAAAACTTATACTAAAAATAAATGCTGTAGAGGTTAGCACAGGAAACAAAATAATGTAAGATAATTCAATTCCCCCAAAATTCATCCGTAACCTATCTTAGGAACAACTTGGTCACAACCCAAAAGCAATTACCTCCTATAAGATTTTTGTCTGTCATAGGTCATTTCCTATCATCTATGTATGTTCAAACTCTATAAATAAAACCATATTAAGAAATGGTGTATTATGGTATCCTGGCTGGCAGTTGGCCTGGCTAAGACAATAGAACTAATCATAAATTTTAAACTAGTTCTTTCTAGAAGTACTAATCAGATCAGGGAGGACAACAATATTCAGGCTAATGAAATGCTAACATATCAAACGCATTAAATTCTGAATACACCTTTCTAGAGGTGAATGCATTTAATGCGCTGGAAAATCTTGGAGGAAAATATACTTACTCACATGACAAATTCTCATTCTAATAGACTAAGCATTTGCTTGTGTATTTTCCTTCCTGTTACATAATAGCCTGAGTGTCAGCCAATGAACATTTTACCACTGAGAATTGACAGATGTCTATGGAGTAAAAGTGGAAATAAGCCAGGAAGTACACATTGGCACACTTACTATGCCTATGAAAAAACATTTGCTTGAAAAAAGATTTTCATCTGTTTTTTAAGTTTTGATATAGACCTGTGACTTACTAACATGTTTTATTGCTCATTCTTTTAGGTTTCTTTATAGTAATTCTTGTATAAATAAACAATCTTGTCATATTTTTATTATATATCAATTAACTGCAGTATGGTTTATAGCCAAGAACACTGATTATTTCAATATTATAAGCATACACTGATATGTGGTTTCATTTTTTGTTTTCCCCCAGTCCTTCCCAATTTTGGGATGAGGTGAGAAACCTGTGTACTTTCATAGGTATTATCAAGATTTTAGTTTAGTAAAAATGAAATTATAGGAGCTTTCTAGAAATATTTATTTATTTGTATCACTACTTTTTATTAGTATATTCTGTGTTTCAAACGCCTCCTGTATTCTAATTTTCAACATGTCTTCAGTTTACTGTATTTTATGATTGAAGGGGTTTAGGATCTGACAGATCTGCCTTTAAGTGTAGCTCTATCACTTATAGAAAGTAACCTGTGAAATTGAGACTCAGTTCTACCATCTATATAATAGATATAATAATATTTCATTGGAATGATTACTGTAAGAATGGAATCAGGAAATAACTTTGTTATTTGTTACTGCTATTTCCTTTCAAACTTGTCTTCCAGCCTGAAAACAACACAATAAAGTTGAATCAAAACCTAGTTTGAGTGATGTGAAAATTAAGAAAGCAAAAATTGAATTTAAAAGTATATACTTTCAATTCCCTGTTAGTTAAAGAGTCTCATTCTTAAACTTATATTTATATTGAATTTGTATATTAATTGGGACAAATAAGTATGGCTTGTATATAATGTCAGTCAAACTTTTGTTTTGGTAAGTAGTGTGCTTTTTATGTCTCAAATCATTAAACAAACACTTCTACATAACATAAAACAGCTGTACACAGATAAAATATCTTTACATAGTAATATAGTAATTGTAATAATATTTTGATATGCATTGCAAAATAGCATATTTGTTATTATAAACTATTGTGTGAATTTCAAAATTTTAACATAGTAGGCTTTATGGGAAGTTGATTCATAAATATAGGTTATATATAAATGGTTACTTAGAAGGATACCAGGGTACTTAGAAAGAGAATAAACACATTACAACAAATTAATACAGCTTTTAAATTTGTAAATAAATCCAAATAAAACTCTTTTACCATTTTTTTTGGAGAAAAAACTTTGTTACAGTATTTTCTGAACGGCGGGGAAAAAAAGTAAATCAGATTTTCTTGGGGTGTGGTTGAATTTTGTTTTTCATTATTGATAGTCTGGGAAAGCTTGTTTCTCAGGATCACACCATATTTTGGGAATGATGTATAAAATTGTAGAACTGTTACAAAATTTAGAAAAGCTTTTATCACATTTCTTTCATTCATAAATTGTATTTCACATTTTATGTAAGTAGAAAATTTTTAATATTCTTAACATTGGCACCACACAACCAAGTTTTTATTGATGTCCATCCTCATGTAGTGATGCTAAATAAAGTTAGCAGTAGTATTTTTAAAAGTTGTTCCTATTTCTGGTATGTCAGCAATAGTTTACCTATACCTGGATGTCATTATACACTTTATGAACCTAGCAGTAAATCAAAACTAAATATGTCCACATTTCAATATATATTTTCTTAATTTTACCCAGTTTAAGAGGGAAATTTCAAGTATGTGACCCTAACTGCTAAAATACCACCAAGTGGTTTCCAACTTATTGTCACTATGTAGTATAAAATAAAACTGGTCCATAGGAGTTCCAAAGCTAAAATATGCATTTAAGAAATTAGACTGCACATTCTTTCTTCTCAGAGCATTTGATGTATTTGAATTACTGATCTGGTTAAAAACTTGATATTTAACCATAGCACCACTAGGGCTTCCAGAAAATATGTAAAATAGCCCTAAAATCTAGAAGCTTGTCAAGCTTGGGTGAGACTTATATCCAGATAGTAGAAATAATGTAATCTTGTTTTTTTCTATTTTCAGGTAGTGATCAGCAATCATATGATTAGTCTTGTTTACGAAACTCACATTAAAAACTGTGATTGTTTCTCAAATTTAAATTCGGCCAATCAAATGTAAAAAAAGAAGCTTAGAATAAGGAGCCCTAGGAGAAGTGTACTGAACTTGATATGGACTGCCAAAAGAGCAAACAGACATGTCTTGGAAAAAGTGAAGCTTGGATTCTTCCTGGAGGCGAAGTAACAAAACTTGGTCTTTCACACTTTGGACTTGTAGCTAGGTGAGGATATTCCTTGGAAAGATGGAGAGTTAGCAAAGGAGAGGAAGATCCCTGATGAGATGAATTGACATAGTGACTTCGTCAATGAGATCTAGTTTGTTTGGGACGATAAGGATGGCACAGGACAGGGTAGGGTTCAGGTTTGTTGTTCACAGGATCACTGAGTTGTACTCAACTTGACAGCACCTAACAACAACAACAAAAACAGAAACAGTAGTGTATTGGACTGCTAAATAAAAAATTGACAGACAGAATTCACTGGTTGCTCCTCTATGCTAGGAAAATGGGCAGTATCCTCTCATAAATATTTACAGGCTCTAAAACTCAATAGACTGTGTAAATTGCCAACTTTGTAGGAGTGGGTATTGTAAAAAATATGTAATGTTGTTGATATTTTTTATCCTATAAACTGTTTAGCATATAACCAAACTAAATAACCCAAATAGTTTTGTGCCAATTCCTTCCAGTCTCCTACTTCAAGATATCCCACCCTCTACGTCTCTAAATTTCTGTGCACCAATCCAAAATATATTACCAGTTTCTGATTTCACTATATAAAAATCCTTGTATACTTTAAGGCCCTTGAAGAACTTACTTTTATTTTATGAGATACATATTTCTCTGGTTTGAGTTCTCTTGAACCTTCAATAAATCCATTTGTTTTAGTTTTTTAACAGTGTACACATTTTTACTCTTTGACCTTTTTTATATGTCAGAAGTGGGATTCGAAGTAACATTACTCTTGGTGATACCCTTACCCTCACCAGAACTTTAGTATAAATATGTACCCAGCATTTCCAGCGTGCTCCTGGGTGGAAGGGAGACTTGAGGGCAGGCACAAGGAATTCCAGCCCAGATAAGAGACCAAGAGGCGTTTTTCCAAGGTACCCAGCATTTCCTGCGTGCTCCTGGGCGGAAGGGAGACTTGAGGGCGGGCACAAGGAATTCCAGCCCAGATAAGAGA
>NW_006399861.1:5463672-5464455 GCF_000299155.1 Elephantulus edwardii
AAAAAATTGAAAAAGAAGAAACAATTCCAGAGTCATTCTATGAAGCAAGCTTAACCCTAATGCCAAAACCAGGTAAAAAAATATTACAAAGAAAACTACAGACCAATATCTCTCATGAATATAGATGCAAAAATCCTTTATGAAATGCTAGCCAATAGAATTCAAAAAAGCACATAAAAAAGTAATTCACCAGGATTTAATCTTGAGAAGGTCCCATTCATCAATTTTATCCTCTTCAGATTGTACATTTCTGGCTGGTTTTGGCAGTCTTTTAATACCTTGGACTAGCACATTTTAGCTTGATCCCAGTTGGTCTATTATGAACTTTATGATTTCAGGCTTTACTTCCAGGTCTCTGATCCACTTTGAGTTGATTTGTGTGTGTGTGTGTGTTGTGAGATGTGGACACTATTTCAGCTTTTTTCAGGTAATAGTACAGTTTTGCCAGCACCATTTGTTGAAGAGGTTTTCATTTCCCCATTTAATAGTTTTGATATCCTTGTCAAATATCAGTTGCTGGGTCGATTTCTGGATTCTCGATTCTGTTCCATTGGTCTATGTGCCTGTCATTGTACCCTACCA
Organism: Elephantulus edwardii; assembly: GCF_000299155.1. NCBI lineage: Eukaryota > Metazoa > Chordata > Mammalia > Macroscelidea > Macroscelididae > Elephantulus > Elephantulus edwardii. The sequence continues at coordinate 5,464,255 of NW_006399861.1, forward strand.
TGCTATTTTGGTTACTACTGCTGTGTAGTAGGTTTTGAGGTCATGGAGTGTTTTGCCCTCCGCCTCATTTTTGTTGCTCAGAAATGTTTTGCTTATTTGGGGTTTCTTGTCTTTTCAAATAAACTTAACAATTTCCCTTTCAGTCCCCTTGAAATATGAATTTGGAATCTGGATTAAGATTACCTTGAACAAGTTGATTGC
>NW_006399861.1:5464845-5482446 GCF_000299155.1 Elephantulus edwardii
AGGCAGTCATTAGAACAGAGCAAGGAAACACTGCATAGTTCAAAACTGGGAAAGGTGTACGCCAGGATTGTGTCCTATCTTCATACCTTTTCAATCTATATGTAGAACAGATTATCTAGGAGGCTTGGCTCTATGAGGAGAAATGTGGCATCATGATTGGAGGAAGACTCAGCAATCTGCATTACACAGATGGCACAACCCTACTTGCTGAAACTGAGGAGGACTTGAAGCGCTTGCTGTGGAAGGTCAAGAGCTGCAGCCTTCAGTAAAGATTGAGGCTCAATATCAAGAAAACAAAGATTCTCATTACTGGGCCAATTGGAAGCATCGTTATAGATGGTGAAGAAATTGAGATTGTTCAGCTTTAGATTGCTTGGCTCCACAATCAACACTCTTGGCACCAGCAGCCAGGAAATCAAGAGACAAATAGCATTGTTAAAGTCTGCTGTCAGGGACATCTCCAGAGTACTGAAGAGCAATGATGTCAGTCTGGAGACTAAGGTGTGCCTGGTACAGGCCATGGTCTTTGCAATCACTTGCTATGCATCAAAGAGCTGGACAATGACTAAGGATGAGAGAAGGAGAATTGATGCCTTTGATCTGTGGTGCTCGAGAAGGGTATTGAATATACCATGGGCTGCTAGGAGAACAAACAGGTTTGTCCTAGAGAAGGTGAAGCCAGAATGCTTTTTGGAGGCAAGAATTCTCAAGTTTCATCTGACATACTTTAAATATAATGCAATGAGGGACAAGTCCTTGGAGAGGGCTGTCATGCTTGGGAGGGTGGAGGAACAATATAGGAGAGGAGGGCCCTCGATGAGATGGATTGATTCAGTTACTGGGGTAATGGGAGTAGGTGTTTCAAAGACAATAAGATTGGTACAAGATATAGCAGGGTTTAAGGCTGTTGTACATAGGGTCACTATGAATCACAAATGACTCAATGGCACATAACAATAACAACATCCATGAACAGGGCACAAAACTGATGAATGGAACCTTCTAAAGATTAAATCCCTGTGCATATCAAAAACTTTTTCCTACCGGGTGAAAAGAAAACCTCCCAACTGGGGAACAAACCAAATGGTAATATCCTCTTCAGACAACAGTCTCATAACGAAAGTTTACAGCACACTCCTGGGCCACCACAAGAAAAAGACTAATAACCCAGTTACAAAATGGGCAAAGGACATGGAAAGAATTTTTACAGAGGAAGATATTGAAATGGCAAACAGACTTTTGAAGAAATGCTCCAAATAACTGGCAATAAGTAAGAGAGATGCAAATCAAAACCACAATGAGATACCATCTCAGCCAAGTAACAGTGGCAAAGTTTAATAAGACAACAAATAATAAATGCTGGAGAAGATATGGCATGATAGGAAAACTAATACATTGTTGGTGGGATTGTAAAATGGTACATACAAACATTCTTGAAGGCAGTTCAGCCCTTTCTCAAAAAAGCTGAACATAGAAATTCCATATGACCCAGCTAGTCTGCTCTTTGGAATATACCTTGAGAAAATGATAACTGAGGCACAAACAGAGACTTGTACACCAATGTTCATAACAGCATTATTTACCATTGCAAGAACATGGAAACAGCCCTGATGTCCAACCACAATTGAATGGATTGAGAAATTACGGTACATTCATATAGGAGCAATGATTTTATAAATTATTGCCTAACTTGGGAGGGACTGGAATACATTATAAGTGAACTAAGTCCCATAAGGACAAATATCATACAAAACCATTACTGTAGAACAAGTATGAGGATCCAAGTGGGGTGGAGGGTGTAAGCAGAGGGATGAGGATGTGCAGGTGGCTGGGGAATGAATCATGGAGTCATACAATTCTATGGGGGGGGGGAGGTGTAGGGAAATGGAATGCAATTGTTCTTGAAAACAATGTATTCAAATTTTGTAAATAAACTAGTTGCTGTTATGTGCTGTTGAGTCACTTGCAACTCATAACGACCCTATGTACAATAGCCCTAAACCCTGCTCTATCCTGTGCCAACCTCATTGTCTCTGACACACTTACTCCCACTATCCCAATCACTGAATCGATCCATCTCATCAAGGGACTTCCTTTCCTATGCTGTCCCTCCACCCTCCAAAACATGATGTCCCTCTCCAGGGACTGGTCCCTCCTTGCAACATGCCCAAAATATGTCAGACAAAACTTTAGAATCCTTGCCTTCAAGGAGCAGCCCAACTTCACCCTCCCCAGGACAAACCTGTTTGTTCTCCTAGCAGTCCATGGTATATTCAACACTTCTCCACCACCACAGCTCAAAGGCATCAACTTTCTATCATCCCTAGTCACTGCCAGCTCTCCAATGCATAGCACGCAACTGCAAAGACTATAGCCCAGATCATATGCACCTTAGTCTCCAGCCTGACATCATTGTTCTTTGGTACTCTGGGAGGTCCCTGACAGCTGACTTTCCCAATGCAGTTTGTCTCTTGATTTAATAGCTGCTGGTACCAAGAGTGCTGACTGTGGAGACAAGCAAAATGAAACTGTTAAGTATCTCAATCTCTCTCTTCACCATCTATACTGATGCTGCCAGTTGGCCCAGTGGTGAGAGTATTTGTTTTCTTGATGTTGAGCTTCAATCTATATTGAAGGCTGAAGTCTTCAGATCCTCCTCAGTTTCAGCAAGCAGGGTTGTGTCGCCAAGTGAGATTGATTCATAACAGATATGCAAGGATGGTTAATATAAGAAAAATAATTAACATAATTAATCATATTAACAAAGTAAATAACAAGAACCATATGATCTCAGCAATTGGTACAGAAAAAGCATTTGACAAAATCCAATACCCTTTCCTGAAAAAGACACTTAGCAAAATTGAAATAGAAGGGAATTTCCTCAACATAGTGAAAAGTATATGTGAAACATGAAGAGCCAGCATCATTCTCAATGGAGAAAGAATAAAAGCATTTTCCTTGAGAACAGGGACCAGAAAAGGATGCCCAATGTCATCACCTGTATTCAATATTGTATTGGAAGTGCTTGCTAGTGCCATATGACATGAGTAGAAAATAAAAGGCATACAGATCAGCAAAGAGATGATTAAACTGTTGCTATGTGCAAATGATATGATAGTATACACAGAAAACCCCAAAGACTCCACAAAACTCTGTTAAAGTTGGTAAGCCAATTTAGTAGTGTCAGGATATGAGATCCATATCCAAAAATTAGTGGGATTCCTTTCGGGTAACAAAGAGAACTCAGAGAAGGAAACCAAGAAAGCGATACTATTTACAATAGCCAATTGAGATACTTGAGCGTGAACCTAAATAGAAACACAAAAGACAAAGAAAACTACAGAACATTTCTGCAAGACACAATAAAAGACCTAAAGAAAAGGAAAAATGTGCCCTGTTTATGGATAGGAAGACTCAATATTGTGAAAATGATAAGCCTACCAAAAGCAATCTACACGTTCAATGCAATCCAAAACCAGATACCAAATTCATTTTTCAAGGGAGTTGAAAGGAATAGTGTTAAGCTTATTTAGAGAGGTAAGAGATCCCAAGTAAACAAAGTACTTCTGAAAGGAAAAAAAAAAAGAGATGGGAGACATAACACTCCCTGTCCTCAAAACCTACTACACAGCAGTAGTAACAAAAATAGCATGGTAGTTTTACAATGACAGGCACATAGACCAATGAAACAGAATTGAGAACCCAGAAATAGACCCAGCTATCTATGGTCAACTGATATTCGACAAGAAAATCAAAGTTATCAAATGAGAACATGACAACCTCTTCAACAAATGGTGCTGGCAAAACTGGACTTCTACCTACAGAAAGCTGAAATCTCACATCATACACAAAAATCAACTCAAAATGAATCAGAGACCTTGGAAGTAAAACCCGAAACCATAAAGTTCATAAGAGACAAACTTGGATCAAGCTTAGAAGTACTAGTCCAAGGTATAAAAAGACTGCCAAAAACAGTAAGAAATTCACAATCTGAAGAGGATAAAATTGATAAATGGGATCTTCTAAAGAGTAAACCCGTGTGCACATAAAAAACTTTTTCCAATAGGGCGAAAAGAAAGCCTACAGAGTGGGAAACAAACATTTTGTAATACCATCTCAGAGAAGAGTCTCATGACAGAAGTTTACAGAATACTCTTGTGCCTTTACAAGAAAAAGATTGATAACACAATTACAAAATGAGCAAAGACATGGAAAGAATTTTCACAGAGGAAGATATTCAAAAGGCCAACAGACATATGAAGACATGTTCAAAATCACTGGCAATAAGAGATGCAAATCAAAACCACAATGAGGTACCATCTCACTCCAGTAGTAGTGCCAAATTTTAACAAGACTGCAAGTAATAAATGTTGGAGAGAATGTGGTGATATAGGAACTCTTAAATACTATGAGTGGGTTTGTAGAAATGGTACAACAATTCTGGAAGGCAGTTTGGCGCTTCCTAAAAAAGCTTAAAATAGAAATTCCATATGATTCAGCTATTCCACTGCTTGAAATATGCCCCAAGAAAATGAGAAATGAGGCAAAAATATAGATTTGTACACCAACGTTCATAGTAGCATTATTCATCATCGCAGGAACCGGGAAACAGCCCAGATTCCAACCACAATAAAATGGATTGAGAAATTATGCTATATTACACAATAGACTACTACCAGCATGCAGGAGCAATGATTGTGTAAATTAATATCTAATTTGTGAGAGACTGGAGAACACCATGCTGAGTCAAATAAGTCCTATAAGGACAAATACAGTAAAAAAAATTATCCCATTATTGTAGAATGAGTGTGAGGATCCAAGGCGGGAGGTGAGGATGTGCGGCAGGGGAGGATTAATCACAGGATCACACAACTTGGCACCAGCAGTCAGGAAATCAAAAGATGAATTTCACTGGGAAAAAATCTGCTGTCAGGGGCCTCTCCAGAGTACTGATGTCAATCTAGAGACTAAGGTGTGTCTTATCCAGGCCATGAACTTTTCAATTATTCACTATGAATCAGAGAGTTGGACAATGACTAAGGTTGACTGAAGAAGAACTGATGCCTTTGAGTTCTGGCTGGAGAAGAGACTTGGACATACCAAGAACTGCCAAGAAAACACATAGTTCTTCTTTGGGGATGGTAAAACCAAGTCTCTCCTTGAAGGTTAGGATTTTGAAATGTTGTCTCACATTGGGCATGTGGCCAGGAAGAGACCAGTGTTTGGAGAAGGATATCATGCTCGGATTGGTGGAGTGACAATGCAGGAGCATAAGACCCTGGATGAGATGGAGTGATACAATAATTGGGGCAATGGGAGTAGGTGTGTCGGAGTCAACGAGACTGGCTCAGGACAGGGCAAGCTTCTAGGATCATTATGAGTTGCATATGATTTGATGGCACATAAACAACAACAACAATATGCAGTAAATTAGGAAATTAAAACTCCCAAACTAACTATGGATTGCCTCCTCTGACTGATGCCTAAAAGATTCTAAGAGATATGAAGATAGCAACATTTACTTCCTTCTGTAAATTTCACAAAACACATGCCCACATGAACACATTGCTAGAGCCACTCTTTGAGACTCTGAGAGACATAAACAGTAGATGTGTTTGGTTGCTAATTGAAAGGTTGTAAATTCAAGCACACACAGTAGACCTTGTGAGGAAAACTTAGTGACCTACTTCTGAAATATTAGCTTTAAAAGACTTCATGGAAGGCAGTGCTCTGACACTATGAGGTAAAATTCTTTTGAAGCCCACTTGTTAGACTCGTTCCTAGATCCCATTAGAAGCAAGATGCTCCAAAGTTTAAATGTGTTGACATTTACCATAAATATTTTGTGCTTGTCATTTCTTTTCACCATGCCCCTTCTTCTCCTATGCATAGATGAGCAATTGTATCTTTATTGTCTCTTTACTTTAACTTATCAAAAATAATCATTAAAACAACTATGAGATATCATCTCACCCCAATCAGAAGAGCAAAATTTAACAGAACAGCAAGCAACAAATGCTGACAAGGTTGTGGAGAAACTGGAACCCTTATTCTCTGTTGGTGGAAGTGTAAAATGGTACAACCACTGTGGAAGTCAGTATGGCACTTTCTCAAAAAGTTGCAAATAGAAATACCATTTGACCCAGCAGTTCCACTACTGGGAATATACCCAGAAGAAACCATAACTGACACCCAAGCAGATATATGCACGCCTGTGTTTATTACGGCTTTGTTCACAGTAGCAAGGAGTTCGACAAACGAATGGCTAGAGAAGCTGTGGTATATTCACACAATGGAATACTACGCTGCATTGAAAACCAAGAAACTCATGCAATATTATTCAAAATGGTTGACTCTGGAGGACATTATGCTGAGTGAAATATCTCAGTCACAAAAGGACAAATACTGCATGGTGCCACTGTTGTAAAACAGGACTGACCTTGGAGTTGGAGAGAGACTGAGAAAGATGGGTTAAATAATGTATACTGCATTGAAACATATGAGGGAGAAAACTGTTTTAAAGGGATATGTGATTAGGTATTTTTGTCATGACAGGAGTCTAGAGCGAAGGCTACATGGGGGACCAGACCTGGGGGAGGATTTGTAAAACAATGAAAGAATCTTTCTTTTACTTTTCAAGAGGGTAGTGTTCTGGGGTGGGGAGGGAGCCTTGGGAGGGGACAAATGTGCAACAATGAATGGATGGAAATCCAAAGTTTCTGTAAATTTTTTACATAATAATAAATTTAAATTAAAAAAATTTAAGTTAGAGTAAGGAAGGCAATGGATTTATAACTGCTCATGCTAATAACACTGTATCATGACATGGAGGAGGAATAGTGAAAGTGTATCCACATACAATATTCATCTTAACAAACCCATTTATGGAAAATAGGAACTGCATTGGAACATGTATCTCTGGATGGGAAATAATCATATTGATAATACTTCTAGCCTTAAACGTAAAAGATTATATTGTTAAAATTATTTGTTATATATTTGTTTAAATTTTTCCATCTTTTAACTACTGGGATCTAGAGGGAAGAGAAAAGACCAAAGAATAGCCAAAACTATTGGGGCAGCTATTGCTGCCAGTTTATGGCCTGTGTCAGGAAAAGGAAGTCTTACTCATATGCAGTGCCACCCAAAGGTAATAAAGGAGGTCAGAATTGCTTCCACTGTGGAAAGCTGAGACACTTCAGTACACAGTATCACAGACGAGAGTCACAGATAGGCAAAGGAGTAGAGAAGAAGCTCCCACTCACTTGCTTTAAGTGTGGACCTGAAGGACACTTGGCCAAGGCTGGCCCACATCAGGTCCTTGTGGCTGACAGGACTGACAGGCCCCAGCTCCCAAATGGAAACAAAGGAGGACACTTCAACTATTTAGATCCTCCCAGAAGAGCCATGGGTGAGTATTAACATTACTGGTAAGTATATTCATTTTCTCCTGGACACAAGAGCCTACTATTTGGTCCTAAAAGCCTTCTGAGGTCCCAACTCTTCCCACTATTTCTTAGTTGTTGGAATTGACAGAAAACCTCATAAGCAGTTCTTTACTTCACCTCTGCCTTGCATGTGGACTTCTGAGCTGTAAAACAACCCAGTGGTAGATGTAATTTGGTCCAGGACTTAAGAACAATAAATGACATAGCTGAGCCTCTACATCTTGTGGTTCCTAAGCTTTATACTATAATAGACAAAGTGCTAGTCAATAAGCCTTTTATTTTAAGAATTACCTTCCCTCTGTAACTTGATTTGTGCCACTGTTAGAACCTCTACTTTGAATATTATTCCTTTTAATTTTTTACTCATGTACTTTTAACTTGTTAGTTAAATTTGTGTCTTCTAGGCTGCAACATTTCCATGATGCATCTTCAAGGATATGAACATGTATAGCTAAACACAATTGATAACAGTGCATCTAAACTCCAAAATCAATCTCCACAATAGTCTATGTGTTTCCTATTGCCAAAGGGGCCCTTGAGAATAGCGAGAGAAAATCTTCAGCCTGAAACCTACAATGTCCCTTTTTCAGCAGGAAGTAGCTAAGAGAATACCCTGTCCCCTTTTCCTTATGAATCAGGGTGAAATCTCTCTCAGGGAGGAGTTATAGGGAATGGCAAAGAACACACTGACCAAGGATATTAACCAGAACTGGTTTTGACAAGCACTGTGGCAATGGGAAAATTAAAACAGACTTTCAAGGGGAAAAAAGGAGAGGAACGAACTGTGGGGGGAGGTAGAGAAAATAGTGCAACAATGAATGAATGGAAATCCAAAATCTCTGTAAATGTTCATTAAAATTAATAGAATAAAATTTTAAAAAAATCAGTTGCTCTCTTGAATATGATTCAGAAGTTTTCCCTCAATTCTCACTGAACTTCATCTTTTTATATTATTTAGGCTATTATTGCACATTATTTAATTTCCCCTTTCTTTTTATTTTTTAAGTATTTTTATTGGTTTTCATATAAAATATAATTCCCTTACATTATGTTTCGTTCATATACATTGTGTTTTATATAATTTTTCATTTATACTGTGTTTCATATAAATATGATTGGAAAGGTGAACCATAGGTGAAAGAGAGGAAGACCTTTAATAGATTGACACAGTCCTGCAGCAATGGGCTCAAGTATGTTAGGAAAGACGAGGATGGCACAGATGATACAGGGTTCAGATCATGGGGTCACTGTGAATCATACTTGACTTGATGTTACCTACCAACAATAGCAGGTTGATCTCAGTGGGAGATCTGGTTGCATCGTCTGTGAGGACTTGTACTACTAATCTGAAGGTGTTTTCTTTCTTGTAGTTCGAATCCACCAGCAGCTTCTTGGGAGAAAGAGGTCAAAATCCTATGTGATTTATTGCATGTAAAAGCTCACTAAAGGTTCAGCCCTGAGTAAATTTTGACTCGACAGCAATGGCTCTGAGTTGTATTGAAGTAGATCTCAACCTGCTTTGGGGGTGAGGACATAGAGTTACATATATACCTACCCACGTAATTGCATCACAGGGGTGAAGGTATTCTGACTATCTGTCACAAAATGTTAAACTATTTTCTCACAATTACTACTTTGCTTCCTCATTTGAGGAATTAAAAAACCTAAAAAAAAAAACCCAACAAACCAAAACAGAAAAACCCAAAACCCAACCCAACAAAACAAGACACCTTGATGCTATGGAGTAAATCCCAATTCAATGCAATGCTGTAATTCAGAATTTATATGGAAAATCTTTTAATGGCAATCTTACACATCAGCCCACAAACTGAGGAAAGGTTGAGGTCTTTCGAGGTCCTCAGTACAGGAAGGAACTTAGTTAAAGAATTGTGTGCTATCCAGTTGTTTACTAGCTGGTGCTCTGGTGGCATAGACTGAAGCGAGTTACGCTGCTAATCCAAAACCTCTGGTGGTTCTAACTGACCATTTGCTCCACAGTTGAAAGATGGACACTCCTTGCCTGTGAGATTTACAGCCTTGGAAACCCACTGGAGAGTCAGTTCAGAATGGTTCCAACTTGATGGAATAAACGAGATAGTATGTTGTTTTTTGGAATACTCTGCTGGTGTGCTCCTTAGCCAGTCATGCTGCTAATCCAAAGGCAACAAGCCTGGGTAGTTGGAATGCACCAGTTGCTGTAGGTGAAATAGACGTGTATTTTCCTCCTTTATGACTTACAGCCTCGGAAGCTCAATGGAGGGTCACTATGGAACCAGCTCAACAGCAGTGAGTGTCAGCTTGTTTCTTGATCACTAACTGTGTACTTGAATAGACAATCTCCTCCCATGTGACTTACCGCTTCTGAAAACCTTATAAGCTCAGCTATCAGTCAGTTCCAACTCAATAGTACATAATAACCACAGCAAAAACAATGACAATTATTTATTTGCTAACACTGGGGAACAAATAGTTAATGTGATTTGTTACTAACAAAAAAAGGTGGAGTTGTTTTCCCCAAAATCCACCTTGGAAGAAAAACCTAGTGGTCTAATTCTGAATGCCTGTCATGAAAACAAAACAAAAATCCCAACTCCATGGAAATTACTCCAATGGCAACTGGTTTTGGACATTTTTTTATTACTTTGAAAATAGTATAAGCTTTTGGAGGATTAGGACTTTATCTTAATCTTCTTAATTAAAAAAAAACTTCTAAACCAGTGCCTGCTATGAAATGGATACTCACTAAATATATGCAAATTAGGTATTTAAAGTATATCTTTTATAACATTGCAAAAATTCTATCAATTTAGTTCTTATATGGAAATAGATTCTTTTCAATTTATTTTGCCTAGATTGGCTTAAATGAATAAAAGCTATTGAACTTTTAGGAAGTCCTGCATTATGACAAATTAATGGGAAGGCCACTGAGGTTTATAAAGTTGGTGACATATGTAGAATATTCTGATTGTCTGGTCCTCCATAAGAAGAAATGATCTGTCAGACACTACTGCAGAGGATTTTAAGAGTAAAGGGGGGGAAATACACAAATTAAGTCAACTGATGACTCACAAAAGAGCTACATGCTTGAGATGCAACACATTATGTAATGAGTAATGAAGTGTGAAACAATGGCAGAGTAGGGGACATAGAAGAGGAGGGGAGGAGGGGAATAGGAGGAGGGGGAGGAAAAAACACAGGTGGTGATTATCCAGTTGCCATGTCACTGCCAAACTCAAGACAAGAAGATGTGGGGGAAAGATGACTAAATTAACTATGTTCTTTCATTGTCACCAGCTTGCTATTGCTGAGAATCAAGAAAATGCTTAATTTCAGAAAGATTTCTTGTTTTGCTTCAATAACATGACTGCATTTCGTTTATTGATTAAATCTAGTATCAGTAGTAGAAGAAAGTGAAAGGATTGAGCAGCTCTGATTTACTTGCAGTAACATTGTTACCCCTTAATAGAAGCACTCTAATCCCCCAAGGTTTACATTTTCTCAGGAGATAAGCCAGTCCTGAACAACAAACAATTCTTGTAAAGAACTAGAGATTGTTATCCATAACTAAAACTGGGGAATAATAAAAGTGTAAGTGTCCTAGTGGTAAGAAGCTGTGCTTCAATCTCAAAGACACAGAGTTGGAATCCACCAACTGAAACTGATAACGGAACATAGAGTCTTGTATGGAATTGTAGATTATTAGCTAATAGAAGAGATGTGTGCAGGAAGCAAAATGCAGTAAGTATATGCCATTTGTGGAGTTCTGGTGGCCTTGTGGTAAGGAGTTGCACTGCCAATCCAAAAGCACCTTGTTTGAATCCATCAGGTGCTCTGAGGAAGCAATCTCCTATACAATTTACAGCCTCTGAAAACTTGCTTGAGGGTCAGCTGTGAGTTGCTTTTGACTCAAAGACATATGATAATAACAACATAAAACACTTGTCTAACATGTCAGAACACTTTTTGAGCTATCCCTTTCTCTTCCATCCCTAGAAGAGAAAATGACAGTTACTGTGTTGAATCTCACTGATGTCTAATGGAAGTATTTAGCCTTTCCTGCATTATCTACTTATCCCTAAAGTCTCCAACCTCCAAATCCTCCATTTCTAATTCAAAGAGATTTGCAATCCAGAGAGAAACCAAAAGGCTTGTCTTTGGTCACAAACTGTGCTAAAGACTCATCTGTGGACAGAATCGATTCCACATGAACATGAAGACAGCAGGATTTGAAGTGAGAAATCTCTAGCTTACCAATTATTCTCTAAGTCTCTTTCCATTTCTACTACCATCTTATTTGTCTCATTTTCTTCTTTTCACATGAAGGTTTCCCAGTTTATCTCTTCTTCTTGTTGTTGTTAGGTGGCATTTAGTTGACTATGACCCATAACAACCCAATGAACAATAGATCTGAAAAACAGATCTTGTGCTACGTCAACTTTACCATCTCTGATATGGTCCAGCCCATTGTTACAGTGGCTGTGGCTTCCCGATGTACCTAAGGACTAGAATTTTGGGTAAATATTTTTCTTCTCTACTGTGTCTGCTCTGCTGTAACTATACATCATGAGTTATACATCATGAACTCCCTTTTAAAGAGTGGGGAAATATGAGATAAATCCTAATGAACATGCCAAGAATATTATGAACATTACTACCTTCCTTGTACCCTATTTTCATTCCTTTCTCAGCCATTCACTCATAGACACTATCAAAGTTAGAAAAGTAGACTTATATATCACATAATTTGCCTTATTTCTAAATTTTAAAAAATCCTTAGCATATATATTGTTGTCAAGTATTACTTAAGCAACTCCAAGTATAAACAGCAGATCTGAACCTACCCTTTCTTGCACCATCCTTGCCATTTCAGACATAGTTGAGCCCACTGATGCAGTCACTATGCCAATCATCTCGTTGGAGGTCTTGCTTTCCTTTTCCTTTCAAGGCATGATGCCCTACGTGAGGTAAAGCTATATCATCTTTACCTCCAAGAAGCACTGTGGCCACACCTCCTCCAAAATATGTTTATTCATTTGGCCGTGTATGAGATATTTAGCACTCTTCTCCAACATCACAGCTCAAAGACGTCAATTCTTTTTCTGTCTTCCTTATTCATCATCCAACCCTCAGTTGCATAGCAAATGATTGAAAAGACCATAGCCTAAATCACATGCACCTTACTCTTCAAACTGACGTCATTGCTCTTCAGTAATTTGGAGAGACACAGTAGACTTACCCAGTGCAACATGTCTCCTGATTTCCTGACTGCTGATACTAAGGGTGTTGATTGTGGATCCAAGTAAAATGAAGTTGTTGACAATTTCAATTTTTCCTCCGTCTATCATGACCTGGTGTAGTGGTGAGAATTTTGTTTTCTCGATGTTAAAATGTGATGCATATTGAAGGATGTAATCTTTGATCTTCTGCAGCTACAAGTCTTCCTCACTTTCAACAAAGTGGGTTATGTCACTTACATAAGGAGGTTGTGAATGAGTCCTCCTCCAATGCTGATGGCACATTCTTCTTCATATAGTCCAGCTTCTCAAATGATTTGTTCAGCACAAAGATCAAATAGGTATGAAGAAAGGACACAAATCTGACGCATACCTTTCCTGACTTGTTCCCTTGCTCCCTATTGATCCTTTATCCACAGCCTTTTCACTTATTATCTAAACATTAATAATAAAAGTTAACTTTCATGACAATAGTCCAGAATAAGAGGTGCATAGCAAAGTGGACTGGGGGGTGGCATGGTGGCAGAGGAAATTATGCAACAATGAATTAATGATAACTCAAATTTTCTGTAAACTTTGGTTAAAATATCAACTAAAAATAACAAGAAAGAAATTTCAAAAATTCACTGGAATACAATAAAAAATCAGTTAACTTTCAAAAATTAATTCTAAATATTCTCTAAATTAAAGGGAGGACATTTAAGAAAAAAAGATATACCATGCCAAATCCTTAACAAGAAAAGGTGATGAAAAGTGGGAAATCACACTCAGGTCAGAGTGTGATTTTCACCCTCTTGTAGAATTGTTTAGAAGAGGAAAAAGGATCAACTATGTGATTTATATTTGCACTTGGAAATTTATCCCTAGCCTGAAATAAGACCTCTGTGTTTACTCAGCCATGAGATGGTATCATATTACTCCTCCAGCTGATGACTCACAGGAAGCACTGGATGATTTTTAAACAGAAAGATATGCCTAGCACTTCCCCCTCCCTCCCCAACCCCACAGCATCCTAACAGATATGGAGATAAGAGGAGGATGGAAATGTCTTTCAATAGTCACCACTCAATGTTCATAAAATAGTAGAAATGCTGGCATTTTTCACTGGGAAATGCAAAAGGATGCTGTGACATTGCAAGTGCACTTACTGGAAATTTTCTCACCACTCATAACAGGATGTTTGTGCCTATATGAATGTGTGTGTGCATCGGGAAAGAAAAAAGATGTGCACATAGCAATGAGATAACAAATTTGCAATAATTATTATTTGGATTATTGCTATACGTTTCTCTTTTGTATTTTTTATTAATGTTAATGAAAGTTTACAGAGACTTTGGATTTCCATTCATTATTGTTGCACTCTTCTCCCTGCCCACCCCCACCTTCGCTTTTCTCTTTGAAAAGTAAAAGAAAAAGTCTTAAATTGTTATATAATCCCTCCCCCCAAGTCTACTCCACCACTCTGCCTTCATTCTAGACTCCTGTCATGTTAATAATACCTAATCACATATCCCTTTAAACAGTTCTCTCCCTCATCTGTTTCAATGCAGTTTACATTATTTATCCCCTTTTTCTCAGTCTCCCTCCAGCCCCTATATCAGTCCTCTTTTTTTAACAGTGGCATTAAGCAGTATTTGTCTTTTTGTGACTGAGATATTTCACTTAGCATAATATCTGCCAAGGTAACTCATTTTACATAATATTTTATGAGTTTCTTATTTTTCAATGCAGCATAGTATTTCATTGTGTGAAAATACCAGAGCTTCTCTATTCATTCACTTGTTGATAGACCTTTGAGTTTCCAACTCTTTCCTATTGTAAACAGAGCTGCAAAAAATATGGTTGTGCACATATCTGCTTGGGTGGCAGTTATAGCTTCTTTAAGGTATATTCCTAGGAGTTGAATTGCTGAATCAAATGGTATTTCTATTTGCAACTTTTTGAGGAAGCGCCACAAAACCTTACATAGTGGTTGAACAATTTTACAATCCCACCAACAGTGAATAAGGGTTCCAGTTTCTCCACAACCTCGGCAGCATATGATGTTTGCTGTTCTGATAGCTTTTGCTATTCTTACTGGGGTGAGATGGTATCTCATAGTTGTTTTGATTTAAATCTCTCTTAGATTTAGGGATTTCAACCATTTCTTTAGGTGCTTGTTTGCGATCTGAATGTTCTTCTTTAGTGAAGTGTCTATTCATATCCTGTGCCCATTTTTCAATTGGGTTGTTTACCTTTATCTTGTTGTAGTGCTCGAGTATTTTAAAAATTCTAGGTATAAGTCCCTTATCTGACATATCATTTTCTTTTCCCAATCATTGGCTCCCCTTTTTACCCTGTTAGAGAAGTTTTTGGATGTGCATAGAGATTTGATTCTTAGAAGGTCCCATTCATCTATTTTATCCTTTTCTGGTTTTAGATTTTCCAGGATGCTTGGGAGACTGTTTATATTATGGATTAGGACTTCTAGAGTTCTTCCAAGCTTTTCTTTAATGAAGTTTATAGTCCTTGGTTTTAATCCTAAATCCATAATTCACTTTGAGTTCGTTTTTGTACATGTAGTGAGGTGTGGATCTTGCTTGATTTTTCTGCAGATAGGTTTCAAATTTTGCCAGCACGAATTGATAAAAAGGCTGTCATTTCCCCACTTAACTAATTTCATCTCCTTGTCAAAAATCAGTTAACCATAGGTAGATAGGCTGATTTCTAGATTCTGAATTCTCTTCCATTGATCTATGTGTCTGTCATTGTACCAGTACCACACTGTCCTGACCACCATGGCAGTGTAGTAGGATTTGAAATCAAGGAGTGAGATACCTCCTACCTTGTTTCACTTTTTAAGGAGTGCTTTCCTTATTTAGTGCTTATTTCCATTCCAAATGAAATTGGAGATTGTCTTTTCCAACTCATTGAAGAATAGAATTGGTATTTGTATTGGGATTGCATTGAATGTGTAAGTTGCCTTTAGTAGTATTGACATTTTCACAATATTGAGTTTTACTGTCCATGAGCAAGGGATAATCTTCCAGGTATCTTTTTGTTTCTTATAGTAATGCTTTGTAATTTTCCTTCTTCGGAATGGGAACAAATATAGATCTCTTCCAGTCAGTTGGCCAAGTGGTTGTTCTCCAGATTTCTTGGCGCAACTTGGTGAGCACATCCAGGGCAGCATCTGTTAGCTGAAATATGTCAATTAATATACCATCTATTCCTGGGACCTTATTTTTTGCTATTTCCTTCAAAGCAGCCTGAAGTTCTTCCTTCATCACCATAGGCTCTTGCTCCTGTGTTGTTTAATTAAATTCTTCTGTGTCTGCCAATTCCTTTTGATACAATGACTCAGTATATTCTTTCCATCTTTTTTTAATACTTTCTGGATCGTTTAATATAATGCCAAAAGCATCCTTGATTATAGCAGCTCGAGGTTTGAATTTGTTCTTCAGTTCCTTAAGCTTAAGAAATGCTGGGTGAGTTCAGCCCTTTTGATTTTCTGACTGCAGCTCCTTGCACAGTTCATTGTAGTATTTTATTTTGTCATCCCATGCTGCCTTTTGAAATCTTCTGTTCAGCTCTTTAGTATCTTGAATTCCTCCTTCTGCTTTAGCTTCTCTGCACACCATTGCAATATTCGGAGTTTCTTCTGACATCCATTTTGGTCTTTTCTTCATTCTCTGTCTTTGTAATGACCGTTTGCACTCTTCCTGGATGATACACTTAATACCCTCCCACAACTTGTCTGGTCTTTGCTCATTCGTGTTCAAGGCCTCAAACCTGTTCCTGAGATGATTCTGAAATTCAGGTGGGATAGACCCGTGGATTCGGTTTAAGTTTCCTCAGCTTCAACTTGAACTTGCATATGAGTAGTTGGTGGTCTGTTCCACAATCAGCTCCTGGCCTAGTACTTTTCACAGCTGATATTGAGGTTCTCCAGCAGTTCTTTCTGCAGATGTATTCAATCTGATTCCTATGCATATCATCACATGAAATCCATGTGTATAACCTGTATTTATGTCTCTTAAAAAAAGTATTTGCAATGAATAAGTCATTGTGCAAAATTCAATCATTCTATCTCCAGCTTTATTTCTGTCACCAAGTGCATGTTTTCCAACTACTGAATCTTCTTCTCTGTTCCCAAATTCTGCATTCCAGTCACCCATTATTATCAATGTATCTTGATTGCATGTTCTATCAATCTCCGACTGTAAAAGTTGATAGAAATCTTTTATTTCCTCTTCTTTGGCTCTGATTATTGGTGCATATCTATGAATGGTAGTGGCATTCACTGGACTTCCCTGTATGCATATAGATATTATCCTATCACTATGGTACTTCAAGACGGATCTAGAAATTATTTTTTTAACTATGAAAGCAATTCCATTTTTCATCATGTTTCCATCTCTGGAGAAATATATGATCATCCAACTCAAAATGCCCCGTGCTGGTCCATCTCATCTCGCGAATGCCTAGCATATCAATATTCATGCGTTCCATTTCTTTCTTAACAATATCTAACCTTCCTACATTCATGGTTCTTGCATTTCATGTTCTAATCACTAGTGTCTGCTTACAACTGTTCCTCTTCCTTTGTACTTCCATACATGAAAGCTCCACCTCAGTTGCCCTTTCTGTTATTCTACGTGGGTTCTGTTGTACATACGGTTTTCAGAGGCCCACTATTTAGGAAGTTGATGGCCAATCCTTTTTCCTTGCCAGAAGTCCAGGGTGGGTTTAGAAGGGGTCGTGGTACTAGGGATATTGTAGCTGATGTTAGATGGATCTTGGCTGAAAGCAGGGAATTCCAGAAGAATGTCTATCTGTGTTTCATTGATTATGCAAAGACGTTTGACTGTGTGGATCATAACAAACTGTGGCTGACTCTGAGAAGAATGGGAATCCCAGAACACTTGATCGTGCTAATG
>NW_006399861.1:5487931-5494237 GCF_000299155.1 Elephantulus edwardii
CTGGACTTCCTTGTAAGCGTATGGATATAACCCTACCACTCACGATGTTGTACTTCAAGATGGATCTAGAAATTACTTTTTTTACTATGAAGGCAACCCCATTTTTCCTCATCTTTTCATCTCTGGAGTAATATATCATATGATCATCTGACTCAAAATTCCCCATGCCAGTCCATCTCATCTCTCCAATGCCTAATATGTCAATATTGATGCTTTCCATTTCTTTCTTAACAATTTCTAATTTTCCTACATTCATGGTTCTCACATTCTAGGGTCAGCTTACAACTGTTCCTCCTCCTTTGTATTTCCATACTTGAAAGTTCTACCTAGGTTGCCCTTCCTGTTAGTCTACGTGTGTTCTGTTGTACATAGGGTTTTCAAAGGTCTGCTATTTCAGAAGTGGATGGCCATAATGTTCTAGGACATAGAGGATCTAAAATAAAAGGAATAAGTGATGAAATAGGAGGGTTGAATAGGGAATTTCAAAGGGCATCATGAGAAAAAGTACAATAGAAAAGCGTGTGAAGATCTATCTGTAGAGAATAAAAAAAAAGGGAAGAGCACACTCAGCATTTCTCAAGCTGAATGAACTAAAGGAAAAATTAAAACCTTCAGTTGCAAACCTGAAATGATTCTACATTTGAAATTATATACTTTGCACAGCTAAGTAAAGCTACCAACCAGCACAGCCTCCTGAGCACTCTTATGCTCCCTTAAAACAGAAGTCTATCTGCTCCAAATAATAAATAGTTCCTTTGCTCACACATTATAGTACTTATCTGAATCCAAAGTAATCAACATCTCCATCAAGTAAAATCTGCAGCTGCATCATATGGTTTCAGCTCCCCTTAAGCCAACTCACCCATCTGCTTTCATGGAGTTTGCCATTTGCCAGCATGTGGGTTTGTGTGTGGTTAAAGTGTAGGGTGAAGAGGAGCGAGAACGACTGTCAGGTGTTTGATGTAACACAATACCACATGTGCCTGGCTGCATCTATAACATGTATCTAGGCACTCTGCATAAATAAGAAACAGACAACCAGCCTTGGTCTCACCACCCTTGGGATTAACTCTGCAATCTAGAAATGCTGTATTATTATTTGAGTGAAAAGCTATAGCTGAGCAATTTTTCAACTATGAATGCAAAATTCTATAAGTAAAAGAAATAATTGCTTTCTAGGTGAAAGACAGTGTATTATGGGTTTGTGAATATAGTTGGAGAGGAGATATATCAAAAAAGAAAAATATTTAACTAAACAGCATCAGCTACCTATGTGATCCCAAATTGTGTATATACAGCCTGCCCAATTAACTCACAAATACATAGTTTGGGAACAAATGGGTAGTATGGAAAGGTATTTCATAGCTAAGTAAACTGAGGAATTATAAGATTTCCTATATTGTCCAAAATTATGGCAGAATGAGCTTTAACTCACAGCTTTTACATTCTGCAACCAGTAAGAGAAATGATCCTACAAAGTGTTGAATTTGGGTTTCTGAAGCTAGGAAAACATTCAAGAATTATGCAATTATAATCAAAGCCTATGGAGGCAGCTCACCTGTAAGGGTGGGCCAATTTCAGTGGAAAAGTTCCACGCACCTGGGTCTCTATATTCACTGCTCTCAAGTTGAGCAACCTTCTATTAGGTTTCAGAGGCTGTGAATCTTCAAAGGAAGAGATCGCCCATGTTTTTCTCTCAGATCACCTACTCGATTTAAACCACTAATCTTTGGGTTAGCAGCCAAACATGTTACATACACCACCACACCAACAGAGCTGGGCCAGTGTTAAATTTTTTCACCAGATGGGTCTCACATAAAGGAACACCAATGTATATCATGAATCCTTTTCTCTCTATTTTGGTTCTTTTATTAAAAAATAAAAATAGCCAGTCTTACTTACACAATTGCATCAAGATCCAATTTGGTGGGTGGGGGTTTTTTTTGTTTTATTTTAATAAAAGTGTACAGAGACTTAGGGTTTCCAGTCATTCATTGCTGCACTTTTCTCCCCACCCACCCCCTCCTCCCCATTCATTCTCCTCCTTGAAAAGATAAAGAAAAACTCTTTCATTTTTATGCAATCCCTCCCCACAAGTCCACTCCACTATGCAGCCTTCACTCTGGACTTCTGTAATACCCATTCATATGTCCCTTTTAAACAGTTCTCTCCCTCATTTGTTTCAATGCAATATACATCATTCCTCCCCACCTTTTCTGTCTTCCCTTAACCCTGATGTCAGTCCCGTTTTACAACAGTGGCCCTATGCAATATTTGTCCTTTTGTGAATGAGATATTTCACTCAGCATAATGTCCTCTAAAGTCATCCATTCTGCATAATATTTCATGAGTTCCTTGTTTTCCAGTTCTGTATAGTATTCTATTGCGTGAATATACCAGAGCTTCTCTATCCATTCGTTTGTTGATGGGCACTTGGATTGCTTCCAGCTTTTTACTATTGTGAACAAAGCTGCAATAAACATGGGTGTGCATATATTTGCTTGGATGACAGTTGTGGGTTCTTTAGGGTGAATTCCCAGTACTGTAATTGTTGGGTCAAACGGTATTTCTATTTACAACTTTTTGAGAACGCGCCATACAGCCTCCCATAGTGCTTGCAACATTTTACATTCGCCACCAACAGTAAATAAGGGTTCCAGTTTCTCCACAACCTTGCCAGCATTTGATGTGTGCTATTCTGTTAAATTTTGCTATTTTGACTGGGGTGAGATGATATCTCATAGTTGTTTTGATTTTCATCTCTCTTAGAGCTAGAGATTTTGAACATTATTCATGTGCTTGTTGGCCATCTGAATGTCTTTTTTGGTGAAGTGTCTGTTCATATCCAAAGGCAACTTACAGGTTCGATGCAATCCCAATACAAATACAAATATACCAATTCTATTCTTCAACGAGATGGAAAAGGAAATCTCCAATTTCATTTGTAATGGAAAGAGGCCCAGAATAAGCAAAGCACTCATTATAAAGAGAAACATGGTAGGAGGCATCTCACGCCCTGATTTCAAATCCTATTACACTGCAATGATGGTGGTCAAGACAGCATGGTACTGGTACAATGACAGACACATAGATCAATGGAATAGAATTGAGAACATGGAAATCAGCCCATCTACCTATGGTCAACTGATTTTTGACAAGGAGATTAAATCAACTAAGTGGGGAAATGACAGCCTTTTTAACAAATGGTGCTGGCAAAATTGGAAAACTATCTGCAGAAAAATCAAGCAAGATCCACACCTCACTCCATACACAAAAACCAATTCAAAGCAGATTATGGACCTAGGACTAAAACCAAGGACTATAAACTTCATTAAAGAAAAGCTTGGAAGAACTCTAAAAGACTGAATCCACAATATAAACAATCTTCCAAGCATCCTGGAAAATCTACAACCAGGAGAGGATAAAATAGATGATTGGGACCTTCTAACAATCAAATCCCTATGCACATACAAAAACTTCTCCATACGGTAAAAAGGGAAGCCACAGATTGAGAAAAAATATTTGGTAATGACATGTAAGACAAGGGACTTATATCTAGAATTTATAAAATACTTGAGCACCACAACAAGATAAAGGTAACTAACCCAATTGAAAAAAGATCTGATTTGTTTTATAACACACTATTAATTTGATCAACTCAAACATTGCACTCAGAATATAAAATGTGAAGATGTTAGACTTATCTAATCCATAGGAACAGAATCTAGACTATTTTTCAAAGACCTTTTGATCAGTCTGGATATCCAGAGAGCTTTGGAAGATGAGGTGACCTACACGAGGAAACACCTGTCCCAAGACCGTATTAGACCACTCTAGTCTTTGTACTGACACACATGATGTATATCCACACCACACAGGAGTTGCTGCTAACACTCCTCACCCTTGTTGGTTGACTATTCTTCTGCCTTTTCCTTAGCTTACTCTGACATGGATTACATGAAGGCATGAAATTCACTGCCGTTGAGTTTATTCCAAGTCAGAGAGACTCTCCATTGAGTCCCCAGTCTGTAATTTAAAAAGGGAAAGAGTTGCTCTTCTTTTCCCTCAAAGCAATTGGTAGACTTAAACCATTAGAGATACTCAACATTTGGTCTGACAGCAGAAGCCTACACTGTGTGACTTAGTCGTTTCTTTGCTCGTTGGTGCAAACAGGTGGGAAGCACAAGTCAGAGATGTCTCAGAAGAAAGACCTGTGTCCAGGTTGAGAAAAAAAAAAATCATGCATCCAAAACCCTGTGGAGCCCAGTTCTACTCTGACATACACAAGATTGCATGAGTCAGAATCAACTCCAAGGCCAACAGTAGTAGTGATAGGAGGAGCCTGCCATACCCTATATAAAAGATACATAAAGTCACATGAAGGTTGAGACAAAATGCTATTAAGTTCCAACTTGGCTTGTCCTGGATTTGGAATAATCTTCTACCCACTATGAGATAATATGAATGTGATAGGTGGTATGATGTTGTACACCAGAAACAAAGATAATCAAATGTACACTAAGACCACTTAGAGGAAACAAAGATTTAAATGTTGACTAACTTAAAAATACTTTAACCAACCACATTAATAGGCAAGCTTGGTGCCAGTGCATGTGAGAATAGTGCATTTCCCAGGTAATGTGTGAGTAGCATGCCCCTGCTACATGCTGCCTGGGTCATCTCCAGGCAACACCAGACCCTGCTGTTTACTTTTAAAAGAGTGAGAATATAAATGCTTACTAAATCTGGACAAGACTGCCTAGTCTACAGATTTGTTTGGGTATGCCTTTTAATTGTTTTATTAAATGTGTTTTGATACAAGACAGCACAATTGTGGACTTAACATAGCAACATTCACTTAGACATCACTTATTTCCCTCTTCTGCAGGTCCCCAAGGAAAGATTTTATTTGCAGAGATTTACACATCAGGGATGATGTCTCTGTAATGCCATGCATGTAAAACATACAGAACTATGCTTTTAGAAAATGCTTTTTAAAGCAAGTATTTTATAAAACACAGGATAGGGCAAGGTTCAGATCTGTTTTTTATAAGGTGGCTATGAGTTGTAGTCGACTTGATGATACCTCAAAACAACACAAATTTGTAAAAAACTATATTCCTCAAGAATTTTCTCTCCTTGTATTAAGCCAAAACAAAACAAAAATTTATGTGAAGATGAAGCATTAGTGAAAACAACTGGAGAGCATTTGCTGGTGGCAGGTCCGATATCTGGAGCATTTGTTTCCTGGAGAGGAGGATAAGATAGAGTGAGCTCTTTTATCCTCTGGATCTGAAATACAGAAGCTTTAAATCCCAGTCCCAGTGCAGAGCTTAATTGGAGGGAAAGCTCAACCAGGAAAGTGCAGATCCTTCATATCAATGACTGACTAAGTTTGTTTGGTATAAGCCAGCCAAATCTGTTTGAATGCCTAAGATGTTATTAAAATAGTGGACCTTCCAAAATAGTTACATGAATATTTTTGCTATGCTCTTCAAAATGAATATACATTCTACATTAAAAGCTTATGGAAAATTCTAAGATGTAGCCATTGTTAGTTTTCTATATTCCCTGCCCTAAAAGCAAATTTTGTGAAGATTAACACACCACCACATGACTAACACAACCAATAGTTTATTTGTTGAATGCTAATCAAAAGAGCTATAACAAGGAGTTTCTTTTCCTTGTCACTTTTCACATTATTTTAGATTATTATTATTTTCTTGATTAAAAATGTAATATATTAACATAATTATAGGAAAGGATAAGTTATAAAAAAAATAAAAATCATTTGCAATCCCCCCTGATAGATTTAATTCTAATATTCTGGTTTATTTTTCCAGTCTTCTATGTCTATGTATATAATTTCTGTTGTTGTTGTGTGTCATCCAATTGGAACAGACCCATAGCTGACCTTCCAGGAGGTTTTCAGAAGCAATTAATTGCACAGGAGGAGATTGCCCATTCTTTTGCTGTGGAGCAGCTAGTGCATTTGAAACATGTGCTTTTGGGATTGCAGTGCTATTTCTTATCATGAGATCACCAGAGCTTCCTAGTTGTAACATCTAGACATATGTTTATTTACAAAATTAAACTCATACCTTAACCATATAAAATGATATTTTAATGGCTCATCAAAGATTCTTTGACATGTTAAATGGCTGCATAATGCAGCAGGAAGAACAAATTCAAACCTTGAGTTGCTACAATCAAGGATGCTTTAGGCAGAATGTTAAATGATCCAGGAGGTATCAAAAGAAGATGGAAGGAATATACTGAGTCATTGTATCGAAAGGAATTGGCAGA
>NW_006399861.1:5494337-5498300 GCF_000299155.1 Elephantulus edwardii
GTCCTTGGAGAGGGACATCATGCTTGGTAGGGTGGAGGGACAATGCAGGAGGGGAAGACTCTTTATGAGGTGGATTGATTCAGTGACTGGGGTAATTGGGATGGGTGTGTTGGAGACAGTGCAATTGGCACAGGACAGAGCAGAGTTTAGGGCTGGTGTACATGGGGTCACTGTGAGTCACAAGCGACTTGACGGCACATAACAACAATAGCTACCATATTTCACAATGCATTTCCAAATGGGAGAAGCTAACAAATTCACAAAAGGGAAGTTGTATTATAGTGGTAGGAATAAGTTAAAAATTAGAAATTTTAAAGTCAGTGGTCAAAGTCTGGAAATGTATAACATTTTAAAGTAGAAACTATAAATGTTTGAAAGCTCTCAGGAAAATATTTTCTCAGTACAGTGTTGACATCGGTTGGACTTTTGTTTCAGCTAACACTCCCTGAAATTTTCCCTTATTTAGGATCCTGAAGCACGGGTTTCTATATTCTCTCCCTGGTCTTATCTTTTGATTGTCCACTACTACTGGTTCCTTAAATGTGTATTCAAGTTTTACTCCCTGAGACCTGGTGTTAAGACTCTTCCTTTGATATGTGATTGCTTCACTGAGTCTCCACTCTCCATTCACATAGCGATATCCTGTATACTTTTAATTTCCAAACTGGTGTCTTGAGCTATAAAAATCCATATTGAGATATTCAACCTATGTTATAGCTTCTTAGGTTCCTTCTCTCTGAATGATCAAATGCAACACCAAAGGATTTTGCTAGATAAGTTCTAATAACTTTTGATACCATTAAACTGTTGTTGTTGTTAAGTGACATTGGGTCATAGACCCTAAGAATGTAAGACCTGAACACAAATATAACTTTCATCATTTCTTCAAGTTCATAGAGTTTCCAGAGGGAAGTTATTTAGGAAGTGGATGCCACTCCTGCTTCCAAAATTGTTTTTATTGGGGAGCTCCACCACACACTACCACCATGGTTAACCATTATCACATTTGACACATCAGTGTTACAGTATTTAGTATCACAGCAATAAGTTACCTCTGTAGACCAGTGCTATGTCACTTAGAAGAATGTTTGACCAAAACCAATTAAAATCAAGCCTGAGAGCCGCAGATTAAAATCACCCAATTTTGGCTTGGTAGCTAGGCCAACAGAGCTCTCTCTATGTTGTGGTTGTTGTTAAGTGTCATTGAGTAGTAGACAACTCATAGTGACCCTATGAACGAAACACCTGAACACTTGTATAAC
Organism: Elephantulus edwardii; assembly: GCF_000299155.1. NCBI lineage: Eukaryota > Metazoa > Chordata > Mammalia > Macroscelidea > Macroscelididae > Elephantulus > Elephantulus edwardii. The sequence continues at coordinate 5,495,600 of NW_006399861.1, forward strand.
TTCCATCGTTTCTCCAAGTTCATGGAGTCTCCGGAGGCAAGCTCTTTCAGAAGTGGATGCCACTCCTACTGCCAAGCTTGTTTTAATAGGGAAGCTCCACTAAACACTGTCAACCAAACTACAGTTCCATAATTTTATACTGAAATTTATCTTTTTTTAATATATCTCATTTCTGTATTCATATTTACTCATTCTGTATCTCATTATTCTTCTAGTATTAAAACTAGAAATACTGATGTTCATAATGTTATCTTTTTATTGATCCATTGAGAACAATTTAACAGCAAATCATTATTGTTATGTGGTGTTGTCAGATCTGTTCCTTGTCAAATCTATTTGAACTCACAGTGGAGGTGTGTATAACATAACAAAACATGGCTCAGAATAGTAGGTATGCTTGAGTCCATTGTTAAAGTCCCAACAAGTCAATACTTTCATAACATATTTTATTTCATAAAATATCTTTCATAATAACTCTGTCTACCTTACCTCCAGAGCCATTTGGAAGTCAAGAATTCATGGTGCTGAGACAGGCTGGTCATGGAGTAAGAAGAATTGAAACCTGTGTTCACTCTCTATGAACCTTTGAGGGCAAAGCAGCAGTTCGATGGGGGAGTTTTGAAAACCACAATAAGACTTAGTAACAGATGTATTGCAGCTTTTTCTCCTCATTTTGAGCCATGCCTATCAGAAAATTAAGGACTTTTATTGCGTGAAAGCTTTACTCCATCCTCAATATTAAGGGAGATCTTGCTTTGAGGAGACAGCACTTCCTTAGCCTCATTTTGAGTGTCTTCCAAGCAGAGGGTGTTATTTTCCAGCACTTTTAGGACAGGTTTCTACTGCTATTCATAGTTTTCTCTTATGCTCTCACTGCTATCGAGCTGGAACCAATGCACAGCTTACCTTCCAGTAAGTTTTCAGAGGTTCTGAAGTGCACAAGAGGAGATTGTCCATTTCCCCCCCGCCATAGAGCTTCTTACTTCAGAAGTGTAGTAGTCTGTTTCTTAGTCTAGAAATTCCACTGAACCCTTTCCACCAGGAGTAATGCTACTGCTGTTTGAAGTATTGGTGGCATAGCTTCAATCATTACAGAAACACTCAAGCCACCATAGTATGGCATATGATCTACTAAGTCAGCAATGACAAATTGAAGAGTAGAGTTGTGGTGCTGGAGAGGAATTTTGGAGAGGGTAAAACCAAGTTTCTCCGTGGAGGCTAGGATTTTGAAATTCTGTCTCATATACTTTGGGCACGTGATCAAGAGAGATCAGTCCTTGGAGAAGAGCATCATGCTTGGAAGAGTGGAGGGACAGTGCAGACGAGGAAGACCCTGGAGGAGACGGATTGATACAGTAATTAGGGCAATAGGAGTAGGTGTGTTGGAGTTAGACTGTCTCAGGACAGGGCAGGGTTCAGAGCTATTGGACATAGGGTCACTAGTAGTCACAGACGACTCCATGGCACATGCAACAACAATCATATTCATCAATGAAAAGAACATTTCAAGATTTGTCCTGAAACACAAAGCTGTCAGTAATAAAATACATATACATATAAAGAAGACTTATTAATGTGATCATTCAAATTTATTTGTCAATCATTAGCCAACGATGAATAAAATGAAGATTTTGACCAATTTCTATGGTCTGAAATGGATCAAACATATAATTAAGATGCATTAATAATATACCTTGTAATTGGAACACAAAAGTTGGAAATGAAGAAGAAAAATTTGCAGTTGGAGATGATGGCTTTCGTGACAGAAATGAGATTGGAAATCACATGATAAAATTTTGTACAGTGATTTATTAATTACTAATATACTCTTTTTTCTCTAGCAGTTTTTATACACTAGTGGTTTCTTGGAAGATAGATGGCCACTCTCCTTCTGTTTGGTTCACAACCTCAGAAACTTGTTGATGGGGTAGCTATGAGTCAGTTTCACCTCAAAGGCAATGAGTTAATTAGAATTTCTACATTAAACACACACACAGAGACATCAATCATACACATGAGCCTTACCTAATGGAATACATAGGAATTGAATTTACTATACCTGTGGGGGAAAACAGTGGAAAAGCTTAATATCAAGTATTAAAACAAGGTTGGAGAGAATACAGATGGGACCATCAATTGCTTATATGCAAGTTCAGATTGAAGTTGAAGAAAATGAAAATAAGTGTGTAAGAGATAAAATACAACCTTGAGGTTATCCCACCTGAATTTTAAAACCATCTCAAGAGTAGATTTGATGCTCTAAACACTGATTATCAAAGACTAGATGAGTTCTGGGATGACATAAAGAATAACATGTATAAAAAAAGCAAAATGCTGTTAAAAAGAAAAGACAAAGAAAAAAATCAAAACAGATTTCATGAAAGATTGGAAACTTGTTCTATGACAGGTTGTTGTTGTTGTTAAGTGCCGTCGAGTCATTTGCAACTCATAGCGACCCTATGTACAACAGCCCCAAACACTGCTCTATCCTGTGGCAATCACACTGCCTCTGAGACACCCATCCCGATTACCCCAGTCACTGAATCAATCGACCTCATAGAGGGTCTTCCCCTTCTGTACTGTCTCTCCACCCTACCAAGCATGATGTCCCTCCCCAAGGACCTGTCCCTCCTTGGAACATGCCCAAAGTACATCAGATGAAGCCCCAGAATCCTTGCCTCCAAGGAGTTGCTTGGTTTAA
>NW_006399861.1:5509345-5515569 GCF_000299155.1 Elephantulus edwardii
AATGGGGATGGATGTGTCAGAGGCAATGCAATTAGCACAGAGGGTTTAGGGCTGTTGTACATAGGGTCACTATGAGTCGCAAACGACTCTACTGCACATATCAACAACAACAACAATGCAGCAGGGGTGAGGGTGACTGTATAACAGCAAAAGAACTTTCTTTCAAAAGAAAAACATGAACTAAGGGGAGACAGGAAGGAAAATGTGCAACAATGAATGAATAGAAATCAAGTACTTTATAAACTTTCATTAAAATCTCAATTGAAAAAAAGAAAATAGAAAAAACCAAACAGGCCTGAAGACCACAGGCGTAAGGTCCCAAATGCTGTGTGTGTGTGTGTGTGTGTGTGTGTGTGTGTGTGTGTGTGTGTGCACTTTATTTTATTCTGATTTGTTTATAACGTTTGAATACATTATTTTTCACCAGGAAAAAAAAAGAACAGATGAAGGGAAGAATGGTTTAAGAGGAATATATGACTAGGCGTTGTACTATGACAATAGCCCAGAATAAGAGGTACATTATTGCAAAAAAGGATGGAGGGAGGAAGTAGGTAATTGTGCAACAATGAATAAATTTATTTTTTTTTTAAAAAAAAAAGTTAATTGGGGAGAGGGAAGGAAGCGAGAGGGAATAAAATGTGCACCTATGAATGAGTGAAAATCTAACTTCTTTGTAAACATTCTCTAAAGTTACAATTAAAATAAAATTTTATTTAATTTTTTTTAAATTGCTGCATAATATCACCAGTTAACAATTTTGCTGTTTTGGGTCATGCAAGTTGCTTTTACTTTTTTGTTTCTATCAAGAAGCATTCTGATACACAATTCTTTGATGGTATCTATGGTTATTTCCTTCAAATACGTTTTAGGACAAGAAATAAGTAAAACTTACTTTTTAATCTTTCCTAATATATTTTGCTTCTGTTCTGGTGCACTAGTAGTAAGAAGCTGCATTGCAGTCCTGAAGACACATGATTTGAATCCATCAGCTGCTGTATGAGAAAATAACAGACAATCTCCTCCCCTGTGATTAACCACTTCTGAAAACCCAATGAAGGGTCACTTCTGACTTGGTGGTATACAACAAGAAGAAGCTCTAGTGTCTCAACGAGTAAGAGTCCTTCTGTCAATTCCAAGGCAGGGGTTTTTAATTAATCAGCTGCTCTGTGGAGAAAGATGAGCATTTTTCTCCAGTGCAATTTACAGTCCCCGAATACCTACTGGAGGGTCAGCTATGAATCAGTTCTGACTCAAGGGCAATGCACTTGAGCTTCAGTTCTCATGTAAATTACGTAAGTTCTGACCACTAGTGGAAAAGAATATGCTATCTATACTAGCATTTTCTTGTCAATAAAACTTGAGAGACCAAAAAGATTATACCAGTAATGCTTACTTATGCTTTTATTAAAAACACACATTTAAAAAATTTAATTATTATTTGTGCCTTATAATAGGCTAATCCAAAGGTTGTATATCTCAGACAGAATCCATTAGTGACTCTGTAGGGAAAAGATGGTTATCTCCCCTTATGACCTTGGATAGTACAATGGAAGGTCAGTAATGAGTCAGTTCTGATTTGATGGCAGCAAGTCTGAGTTGAAAAAAAATTCATTTCCTTGCCCACTTTTACTTTTCAATGTTATTGTTTTGTCTTCATCTTTATTTGTAAAATTAAAAATACTGTTGTTGTTATGTGCCATTGGGTCTCCTGCGACTCATGGAGACCCTATGTATATTAGCTCTAAAACTGCCATCTTGAGCCAATCTTACTGTCTCCGACAGACCTAATATCATTGTTCCAGCCACTGAGTAAATTCATCTCATCCTGGGTCTTCCTTTCCTACACTGTCCCTCTGCCCTTTCAAGTATGCTGTCTCTTTCCAAGGACTGGTCCCTTCAGGCAACACACCCAAAGTATGTGAAATGGAGTCTCAAAATCTTTGCCTCCAGGGAACATTCTGGTTATACCCTCTCCCGGAGAGATCTGTTTGTCCTGGGAGTCCATGGTAAAGCACCAATCTTTCTTCTATCATCCTTAGTTATGGTTAAGCCCTCTGATGCATAGCAAAATAAAATTCTATGCAATGAAAGTGTTAAGATTTTTTTATGTGTCATCAAATCAAGTAAGACTTAAAACAATCCTACAAACAACAGTTTTGTGTGTGTGTACATATTTTTACAGATATTTCCTTTTCTAAATTGTACAGACATATACACACATTTACAAGATTTGTAACATGATTTAGTTTAGAATATATACATAGCTTGCTTTTCCCATTTAAGTGTATTTCATCAGCATATTTAATAATTATTTTTCATAAATCTAAAGAAAGTTAAAACAAATCCACAAGAGGCAAAATTTGACCTTGAAGCTATCCCACTTGAATTTAAAAATCATTTCAGGAACAGATTTGAGGACTTTAACACTAATGAATGAAGATCAGATGAGCTGTGGGATGATATCAAGAATATAATCCATGAAGAATGCAAAAAGTCTTTACAAAGTCAGAGAAGGAAGAAAAGACCAAAAAGACACTGAATTTGTACCAGAGCACCAAGAAACCAAAACAAAGGGAAGAAAGAAGGAAACTAAGGAGCTGGACAGATTTCAAAGGACAACTCAGTAAGACAAAGCAAAGTGTTATAATGAAATGTGCAAAAAGTTGGAAAATCAAAAGGACTGAAATCAATCAGCTTTTCTTAAGTGGAAGAAACTGAAGAACAAATTCAAGCTTAAAGTTGCAATATTTAAGGATGCTATAGGCAGAATATTGAAGGATCTAGGCAGCATTAAAGAAGATGGAAGGAGAACACAAGTCACTGTACCAAAAAGAATTGACTGACACAGACGAATTTCATGAAACAACATATGATCAACAGGCAATGTTGATGAAGGATGAAGTTTAAACTGCTCTGAAGTAATTCCAAAAAAACAAGGCCCCAGGAATTGATGGAATACCAACTGACATATTTCAGCAAACAGATGATGCCCTGGATGTGCTCATCAGGTTCTGCCAAGAAATCCAGAAGACCTGGCTAACTGACTGGAAGAGATCCATATTTACTTCCATTCCAAAAAAAAAAGGTGACCTAGAGAGTGTAGAAATTATGGAACAATGCCATTACTATCACACTCAAACCAAATCCTAGGGAAGATTATCCAAAAACATCTACAGAGAGCTAGCAGAAATACAAGCTGGGTTTAGAAGAGGCCATGGCACTAGAGACATTATCACTGTAGTCAGATGGACCTTGGCTGAAAGCAAAGAATAGCAGGGGAAGATCTAAACTGTGTTTCATATACTGTGCAAAGGCATTTGAGTGTGTAGATCACAACAAATTGTGGCTAACCTTGAGAAGAATGGGAATCCCAGAACAGTTGATTGTGCTCATGTGAAACCTGTACCTGGACCAGGAAGCAGTTGTCAGAACAAAGCAAGGAAATGCTGCTTGGCTCAAAATCAGGAAAGCAATGTGTCAGTGATGTGTCCTCTCTTCATACCTTTTGAATCTATATGTAGAATAGATTATTTGGGAGATTGGACTTTATAAGGAGGAATGTGCCATAAAGATAAGAGGAAGACTTATCAACATCCTATGTTATGCAGATGACACAAACTTGATTGCCAAAACTGAGAAGGACCTGAAGAACTTGCTGAAGAAGATTAAGGACTAAGTTTTTAATATGGATTGAAGGTCTATATCAAGAAAACAAAGATTCTCACCACTGGGCAAATTTGCAGAACCATGATACATGGAGAAGAGATTGAGGTTGTTAGCAATTCAGCTTTCTTGACTCCACAATCAAAACTCTTGGCACCAGCAGTCATGAAATCAAATGATGAACTGCGTTAGGTAAATCTAGTTCAAGGACCTCTCCAAAGTGCTAAAGAGTAATGATGCCAGTCTAGAGACTAAGGTATGCCTGATTCAGGCCATGGTGTTCTCAATTACTTGTTATGCATCAGAGAGCTGGACAATGACTAAGGACGACAAAAGAAGAATTGTTGCCTTTGAGTTGTGGTGCTGGAGAAGAGTATTGAACATACCAGGGACTGCCAAGAGAAAAAAACAGGTTGTCTTAGAGAGAGAGAAACCAAACTTCTCCTTGGAGGCAGATTTTTAAATTATTATTATTATTATCCTAGTTTATTTACAAAGTTGGAATACATTGTGTTTCACACAGACGCTTTCCCATTTCCTTCACTCCTCCACTCCCCACCCCATCAAATTTTACAAACCTGTTTGGCAACCCCTCCATCCTTATTCCTCTGCTTCCACTCTCTCCCCTCGTTGGATCTTCATATTCATTCTACAATAATGGTTTTATACAGTATTTGCCGTTATGGGACTGAATTAGTTCACTCAGCATAATGCTCTACAGTCCTCCCCAAGTTAGGTAGCAATTTTCAAAATCTTTGCTCCTGAGTATTGCTGTGTAGTATTCCATTGTGTGAATGTACCGTAATTTCTCAATCCATTTTATTGTGGTTGTACATCTTGGCTGTTTCCGTGTTGTTGTGATGGTGAGTAACACTGCTATGAACGTTGGTGTACAAGTCTCCGTTTGTGGGAGGCAAAGATTTTGAATCTCCATTTCACATACTTTGGGCACATGGCCAGGAGGAACCAGTCCTTGGAGAAGAACATCGTGCCTGGAACGGTGGAGGGACAGCACAGCAAAGGAAGACCCTGAATGAGATGGACTGATACAGTAACTGGGGTAATGGGGGGAGGTGTGTTAGAGAAAATGAGACTTGCTCAAGATATGGCAGGGTTGTGAGTTATTGTACATAGGCTTACTATGAGTGGCAGGCAACTTGATAGCACATAACAACAACTCATAACTCATCATTTGAAAAAAGATAGTGTTTTGAAATTTAGATGCTTTATTTCACCATTTCTTTATTTAATTCGCGTGTGTGTGTCTGTGTGTGTGTGTGTAATACATATATATTGTATAGTGACCCTATAAATGAAACACTTTAACACTTGTATAACTTTCATTGTTTCTCCAAGTTCATAGAGTTTCTGGAGGCAAGCTATTTCGGAAGTGGATGCCACTCCTGCTTCCAAGCTTATTTTACTCAGGGAGCTCCACCAAACTGTCCACCATGGGTAAAAATTATCACATTTGACACATCAGTGTCACAGTGTGTAGCATCACAGCAACCACGACTTACCTCTGTACAGCAAATGGACAGATCAGAGCTAACTACTTAGAAGAATGCTTAACCAAAATCAACTTAAACCAAAGCAGAGGACCACAGATTAAAATCACCCACTTTTGGCTTGCTAGCATAACTTTCTATCCACTAGGCCAACAGAGCTCTATGTTGTTATTGTTAGGATTCAAGCCCCATACTGCTGACCAAATGCATTTTTAAATAAGAGGCCGAATCAAATTAGCTCACACCCATTGGCAAGTAAACATTCCACCCTAATCCTCACCAGAACCAGCAAACAAGCCTCTGTAGAATCCTGCTGCTGCCGACAACTTCCAACCTGGATTTGAGCCCCATACTGCTGACCAAATGTGTTTTTAAATAGGAGTCTTCATAGGATCTCTATGAGTTGTGCTTGACTCAAAGGTAATCATCAACATTCTCTCTCTCTCTCTCACACACACACACTATATGTATTTGTTGTTGTCGTTATGTGCCATTGAGTCAGTTGTGACTCATAGCGACTTTATGTACAACAGCCCTAAACTCTGCTCTGTCCTGTGCCAATCACACTGTCTCCGATACACCCATCCCAATTACCCCAATCACTGAATCAATCCACCTCATAGAGGACCTTCCCCTCCTGCGCTGTCCCTCCATCCCCCCCAAGCATGACGTCCCTCTCCAAGGACCTGTTCCTCCTTACAACATGTCCAAAATATGTTAGAAGGAGCCTCAGAATCCTTGCCTCCAGGGAGCTGCCTGGTTTAACCATCTCCAGGACAAATCTGTTTGTTTTCCTAGCCGTCCATGGTACCCTCAATACTCTTCTCCAGCACCATAGCTCAAAGGCATCAATTCTCCTTCTATCCTTGGTCATTGTCCAACTCTCAGATGCATAACAAGTGATAGCAAAGACCATGGCCTGTATCTGACCCACCTTAGTCTCCAGAGAGACACCATTGCTCTTCAGTACTTTTGAGAGGTCCCTAACAGCAGACTTTCCCATGGCAATACATCTTTTAATACACACACATACATATAAAGTGACTATATATA
>NW_006399861.1:5515779-5519486 GCF_000299155.1 Elephantulus edwardii
TATATATAATGAAGTGGGTACATGGGATTTGGACTTGCATCCTCCTAATCGAGAGATGAAGAACAGTGTGAGAGCTCAGTAGCAGTGTGTACTGCAAAGCATCACAGAAGTGAGTGATGATCATATTAAGAGGTGGCTGGGGAAGGGAGGGTTTGACCAGGTAGCTGGGTGTGCAAGGAATGAAGATGTAGCAGGTAAAAGGTAGATACAAGTCACACATGCTTGTTGGTGGGGGGAATGTTATTGGTTATTTCTGTAAAGGAAGTATCTTTCATCTGGTAGGTTAAAATGCTTGTGTGTCAGATATTCTTCTAGCAGTGAACCTCCAAATTAAGACAGACTAGGAAGAAGGATTGGCCACCCACTTCTGAAATATAATTGGCCTTTGAAAACCTATGTACAGCAGAGCAAACTTAGAGTAGATTAGCAAATAGGGCAACTGAAGTTCAGACCTCAAATCTGGAAAAACAAAGGATAAACAGTTGTTAAGAAGTTAACAATTGGTACGTGGAATGTGAGAAGCATGAATGTGGGAAAACTGGACATTGTAAAGAAAGAAATGGAACACATAAATATTGGCATTGAGAATTAGCAAAATGAGATGGCTTGGCATGGGGCATTTTGAATCCCACGATCAAATGATCTATTATGCTGGAGATGAAAGGTGAGGAGAAACAAGGTCACTTTCATAGTTAATGAGGTCATTTCTAGATCTTGAAATAAAATATTGTTGAGTGACAAAATAATATCCATACCCATACAAGAAAGACATGATAATACCACTATCATTAAAATTTATGTACCTACAACCAGAGCCAAGAAGAGGAAATAGATGATTTCTATCAAATGTTGCAGTCAGAAATTGATTGAATGTGTAACCAAGGTGTATTAATAATAATGGTTGAATGGAATGCAAAAGATGAAAATCAGGAAGAAGGATCAGTAGTCGGAAAATATGAGTGTGGTGATGAAAGTGAGACTGGGGATAGAATGATAGAATTCTGTGTAGTCAGTGATTGACTCATAGCAAATACTTTTTATATGAAACACAAACACAGATAATACACATTAATTTCACCCAATGGTATGCACAGGGATAATATTGATTACACCTGTGGAAGGAACCATTAGAGAAGTTCAATATCAGCAGTGAAAACTAGGGCAGGTTCTGATTGTGGAATAGACCATCAACTGTTCATATGCAAGTTCAAATTAAAACTAAAGAAGGTTAAATCATATCCACAGGAATAAAAATTTGATGTTGAGTCTATCTCTCATGAATTTAAAAACCAACAGAGGAATAGGTTTGAGGCCTTAAACACTAATGAACAAAGACCAGATAAGCTGTGGAGAGATATCAATAATATCGTTCATGATGAATACAAAAAAATAAGAAGAAGAAAAGGCCAAAATAGATATCAGAAGACACTCTGAATATTGCACCAGAGCACCAAAAAGCCAAAGCAAATGAAAGAAATCAGAATTTAAGGAGCTGAAAAGGAGATATTGCATTAGATTGCCAAGAAGCCAAAACAAAGGGAAGAAATTAAACAGTTAAGAAGCTGAATAGAAGACTTCAAAGAGTCACTTGGGAAGACAAGGCAAAATGTTATAAAGACAAGGATCTGGAGTCAGAAAATCAAAAGGATTGAACTTGCTCAGTATTTCTTAAGCTAAAAGAACTAAAGAATAAATTTAAGCCATGAGTTGCAATGCTTAAAGATGCTATGGGCAGAATATTGAATGATTCAGGAAGCATTAAAAGAAGATGAAATGAGTATAGAGCCATTGTACCAAAGATAATTTGCTGACACAGAAGCATTTCAAGAAACAACATATGATCAAGAGGAAATGGTGATGAAGGACGCAGTGCAGGCTGCTCAGAAGAACTTGGCAAAAAATAAAGCCCTAGGAATTGATGCAATACCAATTGACGTATTTCAGCAAACAGATGCTGCCCTGCATGTTCTTACCAAGTTGTGCCAAGAAATCTGGAGGACAACTACTTGGCCAACTGACTAGAAGAGATCCATATTTATTCCCATTCCAAAAAAAGGTGACCTGACAAAGTGTGGAAATTATCAGGCAATATCACTAATATCACACACTAGCAAAATTCTGCTAAAGATTATCCAGAAAAGACGTGAACAGTACATTGAAAGAGAACTACCAGAAATACAAGCACTAGGGACATTATTGCCAATGCCAGATGGATCTTGGCAGAAAGCAGAGAATACCAGAAGAATGTCTTTCTGTGTTTCATTGACTACGCAAAGGCTTTGACTGTGAATCACAATAAATTGTAGCTAAACATTCTCCTAAGTGATATAACACTGCTCTGTCCATTTGCTGTATAGAGGTAACTCATGGTTGCTATGATGCTAAACACTGTGACACTGATGTGTCAAATGTGATAATGGTTACCCATATTGGACAGTGTTTGGTGGAGCTTCCCAATTAAAATAAGCTTGGAAGCAGGAGTGGCATCGACTTACGAAATTACTTGTCTCCAGAAACTCTATGAACATGGAGAAACGATGAAAGTTATACAAATGTTCAGGTCTTTTGTTCATAGACTCACTATGAGTCTTCCACAACTTGACCACACTTAACAACAATAACAACAACATACAGAGAGCTCATTTGGCCTAGTAGACAGAAAGTGATGCTATGATTCTACCAACCCAAAGGTGGGTGATAGTAATCTGTGGCTAGGAAGTGTGTTTGTAAAGCTCAGGAAAGGAAGATTCTGATAGATGGATTGATGCAGTAACTGGGGAAATGTGGTTTGGTGTGTCAGACTCAATGGCACGTAGCAACAATAACATACAATGACAGGTTTGGAAACATGAGTGGCATCCAATTCCTAAAAAACATGCCTCAAAAAAAAATCTATGAACTTTGATAAATGTCTATACTTGTAGAGGAGCATCACACCTTTTGATCATAGGGTCACTATGAGTCATGCTTGACTCGAAGGCAATCAACAACAACACCCCCCTTGGATCCTTATACTCCTTCTACAATAATGGTTTTATACAATATTTATCCTTGTGGGATTGAGCTAATTCACTTAGCATAATGCTCCCCAGTTCCTCCCTAGTTAGGTAGTAACTAACAAAATCGTTGCTCCTGCATGCTGTGTAGTTTGCCATCATATGAATGTACCATAATTTCTCAATCTATTAATTTGTGATTGTACGTCTGGTTTGTTTCCATGTTCTTCCTATGATGAATAATGCTGCTATGAATATTGGTGTACAAATCTGCATTTGTGCCTCAGTTCTCATTTTTTCAGGGTATATTCCAAGTATTGGAACAGCTAAGCCAAAAAGAATTCCCTTTTAAAAAAATTATAAATTGAGGTTTTTATTGTCATGCACTGTAAACCAACCAAACACTTAAGGCAAGGGCAGTTGTGAGAAGTTATTGTCCACAGAGCTTGACCACAAGCTTCTTTTTTTAAGTTGATATTTTCATGAAAGTTTATAGAGAATTTGAATTTCCATTCATTCACTGTTGCACATTTTCCTCCATGCCCACACTTTCCCAGAAGTTCACTTTTCTCCTTAGGGAAAAAAAGAACCATCAAGTGTTCTGGGATTGCCATTATTCTCAGAGTCAGCCATAGTTTGTTATGATCTACACAGTCAAATGCCTTTGCATAGTCAATGAAACACAGATAGACATTCCTCTGGTATTCCCTG
>NW_006399861.1:5521505-5543734 GCF_000299155.1 Elephantulus edwardii
ACACGTCTTTACCCACTTATTTCCCTGCTCTACCATCCACCAGGATATCCATCCACTTCTACCCCCTCCCTTCACATCTATCTCCCTTTGACCAGCCCTCCATCTAATAACTTATATATGAAGCTTCCATGGCTTCTGTGATTCCAAACACATCAGCTGATGGTAGTTCCTTATGTTGGGACCAACGTCTCTGAAGTTTAGTCGTAATGTTTCCTGAGCAAAGGTGATGCATCCTGTAGAACTGGTGTGTAGATAGGCTTTTCTTGGCTCGAGGGCGCAGGCCCTCGGGCGGAATGAACGTCATGCGGTTTTTGCGTCTTCGATTACCTGGGAAGATGGGCGGGGTCTGAGACTGGCCTCTAAGCTGCCCAGCTTTCAGCTAGTCGGATGCCTGTACCCCTTCTCTGAGCGGCCTGCATAGGGTGGAAATTTTTGAATAATATCAGCAATATCACATGAAAGCAAGATTCTGCTGAAAATTATCCAAAAATGACTGGAACAGTACAACAGTAAAGGATTGCCAGATATGCAGGCTGGGATTAGAAGAGGCCATGGCACCAGGGACATTATAGGCAATGTTAAATTGATGTCAGCTAAAAGTAGAGAGTACCAGAAGAATGTCTGTGTTTCATTGATTATGTAAAGGCATTTGATGTGTAGATCACAACAAATTGTGGCTAACTGTGAAATGAATGGGGATCCCAGAATACTTGTTTGTGTTTGTGCAAAGCCTATACTTGAACCAGAAGGCAGTCGTCAGAACAGAGCAAGGAAACACTGCATGGTTCAAACTCAGGAAAGGAGTGCATCAGGAATGTGTCCTGTCTTCATACTTTTTCAGTCTACATGTGAAATAGATAATCTGGGAGGCTAAGTTCTGTTATGAGTGGTATAAGAATATAATGTCACAAGAATTTAATATAAATTTTCTGTGAAAATACATTGAGTCTGCTGTGAAAACATAAGTCTGCTGTAAAAATATATTGAAATGAACTGAAACAGTTTGATGTAAACATGCCCCTGCTTGCCAATAGGCCTCAATATGTTCCAACTTGACCCAACTTGTTTGAGCCTGTGATAAGAGAATGTACATTGTTATTAAATATGATAGGTTAAACATATGTTGTTATTGAACTAATATAATTGGACAACACCCTTGTTATTGAACTAATATGATTAGAAGAAGATGATGTAAAGTGCTTTTTGAACTTGTGTTGATGTGTTGATTGTGTGATGATTGGTAGAACATGATGTAACTCCAAAGTTCAAAATATGTAACCCTAAGTCCCAAAAGTAGATAAACCCAGGGAACGTAACAGATGCTGTTGCAATCAGCCAAAGGGGGAGATTTAACACTACAGAAAGGCTCTTTTGAGAGTTGAGAAGTTTCTTTACAGATCTGAAGACCCCAACCAGACCTTTGGCTGTGAGCAACCAAGATGGAGAGAACCTGACTGCACCAGTGGCTGTGAGTGACCAAGGTGGAGACAAGTTTAGGCTCCCAGGGGTGAGTTTTTCCCACTATGCTTGCTATGAATTAATAGACTTAATAAATTACAGTTGACTTTTTATAACATATCTATGAATAATTACTTAAGGCTCACGGCTCATGTCAAGGCTCTATGAGTAGGAATGTGGCATCAGGATTGGAGGAAGACTCATCAACAATCTGTGTTATGTGGATGACACAACTTTCCTTTGCTAAAACAGAGAAGAACCTGAGCCATTCACTGCAGAAGAGCAAATACTGCAGCCTTCAATATTGAAGCTCATCATCAAGAAAACAAAAGAGTTTTCACCACTGGGCCAATTGGCAGCGTCATGATAGATGGAGAGAGATTGATATTGTTAACAGTTTTGGCTTGCTTGGTTCAATAATCAAGACTCTTGGTACAAGCAAGCAGGAAATGAAAAGATTAATTGCATTGGAAAAATCTGCTGTCGGGCATCTCTCTTGAGTACTGAAGAACAATGATGTCAGTCGAGAGACGAAGGTGATCCAGGCCATGGCTTTCACAGTCACTTGCTATGCATCACAGTGCTAGACAATGAATAAGGATGATACAAGAAAAATCAGTGCTTTTGAGTTGTGGTGCTTGAGAAAAGTATTGAATATAAAACATGAAGTGCTAAGAGAACAAACAACTTGTCCTGGAGAAGGTGAACCAGGTTATTCCCCAGAGGTAAATATTTTGAAGCTCCCTCTGCCATACTTTGGTCATGTCGCAAGGATATATACCAGTCCTTGGAGAGGGACATTATGCTTGGAAAGTTGGAGGAATAGTACAAGACAGGAAGCATCTGGATGAGATGGACTGATACAATTACTGGGGTAATTGGAATAGATGTGCTGGGGACAATGAAATTGTCTCAAGATAGAGCAAGGCTCAGAACTGTTATACACAGTGTCACTATGAGTCACAAGTGACTTGAGGACACATAGCAACAACAATAACAACATGAGTAGGAACTGATTTGAAGGCACTTCACACTAAGACACTGAAATTGAGGAGGACCTGAAGCATCTACTGAATGGATATAGGTTATAGATTAATGTTACGCAGTTGCAGTCTCAACGGCACATCCAGGCTGTCTCTTCTGGTTGAAGGTCATATTTAGTGCTTCTTTTTTATATGTTTTATAAAATTTTTATTTTATACTGGTTTACTTACAAAGTTCGTGTACATTATTTTTCACACCTGATCTTTCCCGTTCCCTTTACCCACCCATCAAATTATGTGACTCTATGATTAAGCCCCCATCCCACACATCCTCACCCTGCTGCTCCCGCTCCCTTCTTTTGAGCCTCATACACGTTCTACAGTAATGGTTTATACAGTATTTGTCCTTATGGGACTGAGTTAGTTCACTTAGCATAAGGCTCTCCAGTCCCTCCCAAGTTAGGTAGTAATTTACAAAATCATTGCTTCTGCGTGTTGCATAGTATTCCATTCTATTTAGTGCTTTATACAACAGCCCTTTAGAGCATCCCTAGTTTTGCTATTTTCTAGGGAGTTCTGGTGAACTAGCACTAGGAAAATGAGTTGCAATCCCAAAGGCACTTGTTTCAAGTCCACCAATTGTTGCATGGGAGATGGGTGTGCTCTCTTCTTCTGTGAAGTTTATGTCCTCTGAAAACCCACTTGAAGGTACACTTAGGGTTGATTCTGACTTACCAGCACATAACAAGAATTTCAGCATTCTTGAGAATGTAGGAGCCCTTGAAATCCTCCTAATAAATTGCCTTTTCCTCATATTATTCAAAGCTTGATTTGCTAATCTATTAATTACTAGCCAAGACAGAAAGCAAGGTGAAGAGAAGAAGATGAGGTGGAGAAGTAACCCTATTATCTTCCCAAACAACACAGTTTTAAATCACTCTACTTTGTGTGCCAACTAAAGGATTCAACATTTTTACAGTGTTTCTGCAAGTAGAATTAAATTAACCCTAGAAATGAGCTCTAGCTTAATCTTGCTAGAATTTACATTGATCAGGAAAGAAAAAATTCCTTTAATTTCTGCCTGAGCAAATTATCAATAATATTCCTTTCAGAACAAAAGTATGCATTTCTGATTTTAGTCTAAAACATGGGGCACTGATTCTTGATTGTGTTTCAGTTCAACTCACCTTACATGTTGATGTAATACATGTATTTGTCACAATTTCCTCCTAAATCTATACTTTAATAATAGTAAAGAAACAGATAAAGGCATGTATGCTTAAGGACAAAAAGAAGGAGAGAGAACTCGTAATTGACTCATCAGTCTGCAGAAAGCTGACACATAAACTACCAGAAACAAGCTGATTCATGCTGCAGAGAGGTTGAGGAATTAGAGCTCCAAATACCTTAAAAGAGAGGGATACGATGCAATCCTGCAAGCAAGAGAATTCTATGAAAACCTGTATTTGTAAGAGTTAGACTCCCCAGGCTCCCTTCCCTGCTAATATGCATCTGGAAATAACCTGCCATGCACCAGCTGAAGACTGCCAATTTCAACCCTGACAAGTTGTGTCTATAAGGACTACAGGGACAGCTTCAAAAATAGCTGACCTCCTCCGCAATGTCTGTTAAGTTAGAACCAACTTGTAGCTGATCCTCCAGCAGGTTTCCAGAGGCTGTAAATGCCCATCTTTCTCCCATATAGTGGTTGATGGATTTGAGCTAGTAGAGAGGCAATAGTGGATAGCAGCTCAACTCCCTATGGACTATACCACCACTGAAACGGAAGAGGGCAGTAGTGGGGGATAGTGTCAGATATGCCTATTTTAAAGACACATGTTATACTCCAAAATCTTTATAAAGATTGTAAATAATCACTTGAGTTCCAAAATATCAAATATATTGCTATCTATACACCTTTCTTAGTGGGAATTTACAAAATTTTCAGAGACTCTTAAATCCTGGGTGTATCTTGTTCTTGATAATCCCTGCTCTAAGAATTTTGTGGATCCATGACTGTAAACAGAACCCAGAAAGTAAGCCCTGTTCTCTGTAGTTCAGCGATGCAGATACTAAGCATTCCACTGAGTACTTTAGTGTCCAGCTCTGGCTATTGATTTCTTATAAAGAATAGATAAGAAGCACAAAACTTGGAGAGCAAACTGTTGTTGTTAAGTGCTGTGAGTCAAGTACAACTCATGGAGATCCTATGAAAAAAAGACATGAGCCTTGTTATATAACTATGATTATTTTTCTGGGTTCATAGAGTTTCCAGAGGCGTGTGATTTAGGGAGTGGGTATCACTTTGCTTCCAAACCTGAATAAATCTGAGAGCTCCAGCAGACACTGTCCATGATGAGTAACCATTATGGTGGTAACTGACACACCTATGGCTCAGTGTTCAGAAGCACAGAAACCCAAGTTACTTCAGTACAGCAAATAGACAGACCACTGCTACAAGCCCACCAAATGCTGGTTGAGTATAAACCAGAGACCCCCAGTGCATAGCTCATTGTTAGCTGAATCTGGCAAATCCAATCAGCTGACTTCACTTGTGGATGGGAAAAAAAGGAGTCAAAAAACAACCCAACATTCCATACGTGACCCTCATCAAGATGTGAGAGACCATCTTCCAGAGTCAAATCAATTCTAGGAGCCTCCAAGCTGCAGGCACACCCTGCTTGCTGAAAGAGGAGGACCTGAAGCATTTGCCGCAGATGGTCAAGGACTTCAGCCTTCAATATGGATTGAAGCTCAACATCAAGACAATAAAGATTCTCACCACTGGGGCAATTGGCAACATCGTGATGGATGGTGAAGAGATTGAGATTGTAAACAGCTTTAGTTTGTTTGACTCCACAGTCAACACTCTTGGCACCAGCAGTCAGGAAATTAAAAGACATATTGCATTGGGAAAGTCTGCTGTCAGAGACCTGTCCAGAGTACTGAAGAGCAACAATGTCAGTCTGGAGCCTAACATGTGCCTGATACAGGCCCTGTACAGTCTTTGCAATTACTTGCTATGCATCAGAAAGCTGAACAATGACTAGGGATAATTGAAGGACAATTGATGCTTTTGAGCTGTGGTGCTGGAGAGTAGTATTGAATATACCATGGACTGCTAGGAGAAAAAACAAGTTCATCTGGAGAGGGTGAGACCAGATTGTTCCTTGGAGGCAAGGATTCATCTGATACACTTTGGACATGTTTCAAGGAGGGACCAGTCCTTGGAGAGGGACATCATGCTTGGGAGGATGGAGGGATAGCACAAAAGAGGAAAGCCCTTGAGAAGATGGATTGATTCAGTGACTGGGGTAATGGGGTAAGTATGTCAGAGACAATAAGGTTGACAGAGGATAGAGCAGGGTTTAGGGCTATTGTACATAAGGTCGCTATGAGTCGCACACAACTCGATGACACATAACAACAACAACCACCTCCTGTTTTAAAAACAGGGACACCCACCAAATGTTGGTTAACTATAAACCAGAGACCCCTCTAGCCCACAGCTCATTGTTAGTTACATCTAGCAAGTCCAATCAGCTGACACCTGCTTGTGGATGGAAAAAAAAAAGCCAAAAAAACCTGGGTGCTCTATACATGATCCTTCATCAAGAAGTGAGAAACCATCTTCAAGAATCAAACCATTTCACAGGAGCCTCCAAGCTGGTTCCAAGATGGAAACTTTAGCTCTGTAAATTATGATCTAACTCATTTTAGACAAATTATTTAACTGACCTGTGACTCAGTGTCTTACTCTAAAATAAGGCTTTTAAATGCTTCCAAATCTTTAATACTTCTAATCTACCCAGAACTTTTACACAAAAATCAGCTACCAAATTAATAAAAAATATTATTTTCTTTAAAAATATGGCGCTTAAAAATACATATAAGAGCTTTGTTTACAAAGATTGTGATTGTAATATGCCATCCAGTCGCCTTCAACTCATAGCGATCTTATGTACAACAGCCCTAAACCCTGCTCTATCCGGTGTTAATCTTATTGTCTCTGACGTACGTATCCCCATTACTCTAGTCACTGAATCAATCCATCTCATTGAGGGTCTTTCTCTCTTGTGTTGTCCCTCGACCCTCCCAAGCACGCACCTCTTCCAAGGAATGGTCCCTCCTTTAAACATGTCCAAAGTGTGTCAGATGAAGCTTCAGCATCCTTGCCTCCAAGGAACAATCTGGTCTCACCCTCTCCAGGACGAACTTGTTTTTTCTCCTAGCAGTCCATGGCGTATTCAATACTACTCTCCAGCACCACAGCTCAAAAGCATCAATTGTCCTTCAATTATCCCTAGTCATTGTTCAGCTTTCTGATGCATAGCAAATAATTGCAAAGACTGTACAGGGCCTGTATCAGGTACATGTTAGGCTCCCCACTGACATCATTGCTCTTCAGTACTCTGGAGAGGTCTCTGACAGCAGACTTTCCCAACTCAATATGTCTTTTAATTTCCTGACTGCTGGTGCCAAGAGTGTTGACTGTGGAGTCAAACAAACCAAAGCTGTTAACAATCTCAATCTCTTCACCATCTACCATGATGCTGCCAATCGGCCCAGTGGTGAGAATGTTTTCTTGATGTTGAACTTCAATCCATATTGAAGGCTGCAATCCATGTTCTTCTGCAGCAGACTCTCCTCAGTTTCAGCAAGCATGGTTGTGTCATCTGTATAATGCAGATGAGTCTTCCTCCAATCCTGATTCCATATTTCTCTTCATAGTGCCCAGCATTCCTGATAATCTGTTCTTCATATAGATTGAAACAATATGGTGATAGGACTCATCTTTGATGTACACCCTTCCCAATTTTGAACCATGCAGTGTTTCCTTGTTCTGTTCTGATGACATCATAGTTTTGTTCTTTTCGTAACAATAGGTTTAAATATCAAATGGAATTCTGTTTTTTCCAAGTGGCTGGGAAGATGGCAGACATGCAGAGCAAGCATGCCTAACAGAAGCTACCAACCATATTCCAGAACAAAAGGGGTATGCTCTTAAGAGAATCCCAGAACACTTGATTGTGCTTACGTGAAACATATACTTGCACCAGGAGGTGGTTGTCAGACAACGTAGGAGAAGAAGACCCTGGATGATTGGATTGACTCAGTGACTGAGGTACTAGGGATAGGTGTATCAGAGACAATGAGATTGCCTCTGGATAGAGCAGGGTTTAGGGCTGTTATTTATAGGGTTGCTAGAAGTAACAAGTGACTCAATGGCACACAACAACAACAACAAAACATTGGGAGAAACCTGCAAGGAGAAGCTCCTATACAGTTATAAAAAGATCAGTCTGGGCTTCAAGATGCCCAAGGAAGCCATTGAGGGGACCTACATTGACAAGAAGCGCCCTTTCACTGGTAAATGTCTTCATCTGAGGTGTGGTGAATAAGGTGAAGATGCAGAGGACCACTGTCATCTGTCAAGACTACCCCTATTACATTCGCAAGTACAATTGATTGAAAAGTGCCACAAGAACATGTCTGTTCACCTGTCCTCGTGCTTCAGAGACATCAGATCAGTGACTCTGTCAGTGTTGACGAGTGCAGGCCATTAAGAAGAACTTGTGCTTCAGCGTGCCCAAGGTCACCAAGGCGGAGAAGCAGTCCAAGCGCTCCTGAGCTGAGCACTGTCCAAGTAAAACAAAGCTATCCCCCCCCTTTTAGAAAGTGGAATTCTGAATAAGAATATTTAGGGTTTGGTTTTTGGTTTGTTGTTTTGGTGGGGGGTTTTTCATCATTAAACTACTACGAATAAAAAAACGTAGACAGTAAATTCACCCTTCTTGATCACAATCAGCGTAAGTGATTTGGGCAAGAAGCACCACTGAGCGCCAAAACTAGTAGGTCAAAGTTTGATGAGAAACAAGACATTTCCATAGTTTTGAGTTCTTAGTACATAGTATGTAGAGCAAAACTAAAAACTATAAGAATAGCCAGGGACTCCCATTTAGTTGCTTTTTGAACTTGGAACAAAGTTTATCTCTGTCACTCAGCTTTTAGTAAAAAACTAGACATGCCTAGAAAGTGAACAATACTAGGGAATAAGCAACCATTGTTGTTTTTGTTATGTGGCATCGAGTCACTTGCAACTCATAGCCACCCTATGTACAAAGCCCTAAACTCTGCTCTGGCCTGTGCCAATCACACTGTCTCTGACACTCCCATCCCAATTACCCCAGTCACTGAATCAATCCACCTCATAGAGGGTCTTCCCCTCCTGTGCTGTCCCTCCACCCTCCCAAGCATGATGTCCCTCTCCAAGGACCAGTCCCTCCTTACAACATGTCCAAAGTATGTTAGATAGAGCCTCAGAATCCTTGCCTCTAAGGAGCCTCCAGGCTTAACCCTTTCCAGAATGAATCTGTTTATTTTCCTAGCCGTCCATGGTACCCTCAATACTCTTCTCCAGCACCACAGCTCAAAAGCATCAATTCTCCTTCTATGCTCCCTTTTCTGCTTCTGAGTATAATCCCTGGATAAACAGTGGCTTTTTTGGTTTTGTATGGTTGACAGCAAAATACTCAGAAAGCAGGAAAGGGTAGCATAGAAAGATGAATGAACACCCATGTTTATTGCTGTATTATTCACAATAGCAAAGAAATGGAAACCACATGAGTGCCCATCAACAAATGAAAGGATAAGAATGCTATAGTATATCCACATAATAGAATACTATACAGCAATGAAAAATAATGAACTAGTAAAGCAACACACAACATGAAGGACCCTGGAGGACATCATGCTGAGTGAAATGTCTCAATCTCAAAAGGGCAAATACTGCATAGCACCATTATTATGAAATAGGACTGACATGGGGTGTTGGGAGGAGAACAGGATAAGAGAGGATAGATAAGGAACACTATATTGGAACAGATGAGTGAGGAAGCTGTTTTAAAAAATATATGATTATGCATAATTTGTAAGACAATGGTCCAGAATAAGAGGTACATTGTGGAGAGGACTTGGGGAGGAGAAAGTGAAGGGGTGAGGGAGGAAATTGTGCAACAATAAATGAATGTTCCTTTAAAAAAGTGAACAGGAGAGGAAGAGGGAGGAACATGTGCAACAATGAATGAATGGAAATCCAACTTTTCTGGAAACTTTCATTGAAATCACAACTAAAAGAAAACATTTAATGTGAAGATGTTAGAGAATTATTCTGTAAACCATGCTGACAGAATAATGATTATGGAAATTATGACAAAAAATTCAAGGTATTTTAAATCAATAGTTTTTTTTAACTAAAAAGAAAGAGTAATGTAAACAAGAAAAATAAGGAAAAGTGGAAAGAATGGTGTTACAGTGTGTGTGTTACAATTAACATCATCAAACAAAAGGTGTGATAGAACGGAAAACAGAGTCACTTCATAAACTTTCAGTAAAATCACAATTTAAAAAATACTAAATACTAAGATCATGAAAAACAAAGAAAGGCTAAAAAAGTCACAGATCAAAGAGACATACAAACTAAATTCAAGGCATGATCTTGAAGAAAATCCTGGGCCAGGAAAAGAAAAATGATCCAAAGCCATAATTGGAACTGTTGGTAAAATTTAGTTATTATGTGTGATGAAATAATTGTCTTATATCAATCCCAGATTTCTGATTTTGTTAATTATGCTATAGTCATTTTGTTAATTGTATTATGTTGTTTTTATTGTTGTTAGATGTTGTCAAGCTGAGTACTTCCCGTAGTAACCCTAAGCCATTCTCATACTTCTCTCCTTTGCCAACCTTCTACCTTTCTGAGCATCATGTCCCTCTCCAAGAAATAGCCATTCTTAGAAATATGCCAAAGTATGTGAGGCAAAGCCTCATCATCTTTGTCTCCAAAGAGCACTCTGGCTGCACCCTCCCCAGGACATATTTGTTTGTTCTTTTGACTGTTCAAGGGATGTTCAGTGCTCTTCTCCCACACCACAGCTCAAAGGCATCAATCATCCTTCTTCATTGTCCAGCTCTCAGATGCATAGCATGTCATTGGAAAGATTATAGCCTAAATCAGACCCACCATAATCCTTAAAATGAAATTATACCTCAATAATTTGGAGAGGTTCCTAACTGCAGACTTTCCCAGTGGAGTATGTCTCCTGATTTTCTGACTGCTGGAACCATGCATGTTGATTGTGGATCCAAGGAAGATAAAGTTGTTAACAGTTTCAATCTTTTCTCCATCCATCATGACACTGCCTATCAGTCCAGTGGTAAGAATTTTTTTTTTCTTGATATTGAGATGCAATCCATTTCAAAGCCTACATGCCTTGATCTTCTGCAACAAGTACTTCAAGTCCCACTCACTGTCAGCAAGCAAGGTTGTGTCATCTGCATAACACAGATTATTGACAAGTCTTCTCTGATCTTGTTTCCACGTTCCTCTTCATAGAGTGAAGTTTCTTGAATAATTTGCTCAGTATATAGATTGAATAGGTATGGAGAAAGAATACAATCCTGATGCACTCCCTTCTTATTTTTAAACCATGTAGTGTTTCCTGGCTCTGTTCCCACAACAGCCTCTTGGTCTAGGTATAGGTTTCACATGAGCACAATTAATTATACAATAGTCATGAAAAAGTGTCCTTGACTCAGGATATACAAACTGCAGCATTTAGGGGTAAAAGGGCATAATGTGTGCAGCTTATTCTGAAAAAAAGATCAGAAAATGAGATACTTGTAGACAGAGTGAGCAAACGTGTATGTAACAAAATGTTTAATAATTGCTGAACCTCAGTAAAAGGCCAAATTGGCATTGTTATAACCTTTCTATAAGCTTAAAATTTTATTAAGCATATTAATTAAAAAATAAAAATACTATATCCAGCAACTTTGAAAAGAATTTGAACAGTTAAAATCTATTCTTCCTATTAAACTGGAAGTCATTAACTTATTTAATAATATGCATGTTATTCTACATCCAAGTAATTCTCTCCTTAGTAAAAATTTGAAACAAATATAGGAAAATATTATCCAATATGGCTTTCTCAAGAACAACCCACATGCCAGCTGTCTGGTCTCCTACTAAGAAATAGTATGAACTAACCAAGCAACAAAGGATCTCTAGTGGCTTAGTAGTAAGGAATGGTGCTGCCAAGCCAAAGGTGTGCAGTTTGACTCCACCAGCTGCTCCATGGGAGAGAGATGAGTAATCTTGGTGCAATTTACTGCCTATTAAATCTTGCTGGATGGCCAGCTATGAGTCTGTTATGACTCGATGGTACATAACAACAACAACTAAGGAAGGCAGATATTTTCTTATACTACTGGTCTATATGCAGAAACAACAAATCTATCATTTAGGAAATGATCCTTTCTCATGTATCCTTCAGATCTCAGCTCAAATGTCACCTCTTCAGAGAGACCTTCCTGTTTAAAAGAAGTCTCCAATTTCTTTCTATTAAATCGCTCTTCTAATTTAGTCTCTAGCAGTTTTGCAAACCTGTAATTATCACCTTCCCATACGTGTTTATTTTCTGTCTCTCAGCTAGAATGTAAGCACTATGAGAGGTGGAAAATATAGTGGTCCAATGCTATAATTGCATGTTGCTGTTATTGTTATATGCCATTGAGTTGCTTGCAACTCATAGCAACCCTGTGTACAAGAGCCCTAAACCCTGCTCTATTCTGTGCCAACCTCACTGTCTCTGACACACCTACTCCCCTTACCCCAATTACTGAATTGATCCATCTCATCAAGGATCTTTCTCTCTTGAACACTCAAGGTTTTATAGTATACCTGGTATAGTGGATCATCAACATTTGTTGATTGAATCTAGTCTTCTTTTCTAAATTGTCTTGGTATTTTATGTCATAGCTTGAAAGAAAACTTTAAAATTAAGTAATGGAGGGTACTGAATTTTAGTAATGGCCATTTAATAACATAAACATTAAAATCATATTACTAACGAGCATTCAATAGAAGATACCAGCTATAGTAGAGCATGACAAAATATAGTTTTCTGATAGCTCAATCTCTTTTTATGTCAAATGGATACATTTTATATTCTGTAGTTTTGAGGCTAAATAGAAATTATTAAAGTGAAAGTCACTGAGGTCGTACAATAATGTATTTATTCAAAGCTCAATTGCAGATAATTTGTATCCCTGACAGAACTTGAATCTGAACTATCTCTTCTTAGCGCTCATGGTTTTAAGAACACATATGCAATTATAACTATAATGTGAGGCATGAACTACTTAAGAGCATTAAATTGCTCCCCCTTGTCATTATTAACCTAGTAAGAAAGGGGGAGCACAAGTCAATCTGAATGTTTTCAATGTAGATATTCCCATGTATGAGTGTGATTAACACCAACTTGTCAAATCTCTCTCTGCACCATCTGTGAGCACCTTCTTGGCTTAAAACAACAAACTCTAGCTCTGCTCAGTCCTAAATCCATTTTTACCCGCAGTTGTTATCTTTATCTCAACTTTATATCAAGCTCTTGAATTTGAAGATACTGCATTTCATTAAATATCTGGAGGGGGGGACTCCATTAACTTCATTATTTCAAATGTGATTTTATTTGCATAAAATGTTGGCCATAGAAGATGCAATCCATTTGTAAGGGAGAAAATTACAATAGTTTATCAGTGACATTAGAACAAATGCATGTGTTTTACTTTCTAACAACTCAAAATGAAATCCCTTGGTACTTGAGCACACTGGCCTAATATTATAAATCTAGTATGTAATATACTATAGTGGCAATTGTATACATAGTTCAAACTCAAGTTGGGGTCATGCAAATTCAGGTTTTTTAAGAATCCCCAGTGTGAGGTTGTAGGTTCTGGCCACTCAGCAGTAGCAGAGATTTACTGACACACAGAAAATAATGCCCTGATAGCTTGTCCTTACTGGAGAACCTTTCTTAAAGAAATTACTTATTAGAGCAAAGGATCATGAACCTGAACAGTCATATACAGTCCTTTGGGAGACTGCGTCTCAGAATAACCATCTAGAACTGCCCAGAGACTCATGGAAACATACGGCGTCCTTTCAAATATGTTCTAATATTGTAATAATTGCCCTGTCAACTCAAAGGTATGAGGTTGAAATCCATCAAGGAGAAGAAGGGTGATCTCCTCCCATATGATTTACTACCTCTGAAAATCTGCTGAATGGTCAGCTATGGGTCAGTTCCAACTCGATGGTACACAACAACAACATTATAGTATAAATGCGAACAATCTCTTCCACCAAAGATGCATGTTTTTTAAAACCCCCAAATCAATAGTACTTAAAATGGGCTTGGTTCTGACTGCAATGTTTAGTTTTTCAGGCCCAGACTGAGTACTATTAATTCTTTAAAAATTAAAAAAATTGATCCTTTAATATCATTGTTAACATTTTCTATTGAGTAATAATTTACATACCATAAATTTCACATACTATAATGGTATAAACTAATAGCATTCACAAAACTTACAGAATTATATAACTCTTACTGTAATATAATATTAGAACCTGTCTTTTGCCCAAAAGATCTTCCATATATGTATATATAGTATATCTTGAGTTTTGTGTTCAATTTTAAAAATGTATTTTGTATGAAAAATAATTACATAATTGACATAAAATACTAGAAAAATTAACAAATTTGACTGCTTGCGTCCAAACACAAATGACTAGTCTGCCTGGAGACAAGTACATTTTGTCTGCACAGCATTTTAAAAAGGAAATTATTTAAGGCAGATTTAATTTTTTTTATCAAGTAGTATTAATAAAATCATAGATAAGACGGGACGTGCAGGCTGACATTAGCCCTGTTTCTGTTGCAAGCAGAAGTGGCATCCCTCAGGAGGCACATGCTGGTGACAGCAACTGTGAGTCATTCTCCTCCCCTCATTCCTTCACACTTTGCCTCCTCACTTTGGTCTGTAGGCCTGGAATCAGTCACACCCCATAGAAATGAGTCCATAGAAATGAGAGGAGCAGGACATGCTGAAAATGGGCAACTAGTACCAGTTCTTATTTCCCTTTTCCTTGGCAATAATTCATAAACAAAGGCCACTCTTCTTTCTTTCTTTTTTTTTTTTGTTGTTGTGATTTGAGAAAACGTTTACAGAGAAAATTGGTTTTCCATCAAACCATTCATTTGAATTTATTACATTAATTATAAGATATAACCACACTTCCCACTTCCCTTCTGTGATTCTCATTTCCATGAATGCTCCTAGCCTGGCTTTTCCTACCTTCTGAGTTTTACCCCTGGTCAAATGATGCCCTTCTTAGCTATATGCTTCTCAGGAATGAGTGTTTTCCTGCTGTTATTGTTTCTCTTAAAAGCTACTTTGACTGTAAACTATAGTTTCTTATAATGTGTTTTGATGCCTCCCCTTCTTCATCTTAACCAGCCTCCTCCTAGTACAATTTCTTTAGTACAAATTCAATCCTTCATTTTGTAATAAAAATGAAGAGTTCAGAGCAAAACATTTTACATATGCCATCATGTATAAAGTGAATTTTTTCTTACAGTAAAACATAAAACTTGATGGCTTGGGTGTTTGTTTGAATGTAAAGTCTAAAGAGAAAGAATTTTTTTCTTTTTTATTTTTCTTTTTTAAAATTTGTCTTTTTATTGGCTCACATACAAAATTCATATACAAGAGATAAATTTTTATATATTTGATTCTCTACCATATTCCTAGCTGCTAGTACAGTGTCTAGCACAAAGCATCAATTATGTAAATATTTTCTAATGTGCTAGGTTTATTAAGTACTTTTATGCTAATGCTTATGGAGGTTCATATACTTCATTAATGTGTTATGAAAAGCATATTGATATGTTATACAAAATATATATTTTAAATGTGCTTGGAGGCGAATATGGCAAAACTATCTCTCATCAGGAAGATTGTTGAATATATCATGGACTGCTAGGAGA
The DNA here is from genome assembly GCF_000299155.1 of Elephantulus edwardii. Lineage (NCBI taxonomy): Eukaryota > Metazoa > Chordata > Mammalia > Macroscelidea > Macroscelididae > Elephantulus > Elephantulus edwardii. Next base: position 5,536,840 of record NW_006399861.1, read on the forward strand.
ACAAACAGGTTTGTCCTAGAGAGTGTGAGGCCAGGTTACTCCTTGGAGGCAAGGATTCTGAAGCTTCATCTGACATACTTTGGACACATTGCAAGGAGAGACCAGTCCTTGGAGAGGGACATCATGCTTCAGAGGGGGGAGGGACAGAGGAAGAGTGGAAGACCTTCCATGGGATGGATTGATTTCAGTGATTGGGGAAATGGGTTTAGGTATGTCAGAGACAATAAGATTGACACAGGATAGAGCAGGGTTTAGGGTTGTTGTACATAGTCATTAGGAGTTGCAGATGACTCAATGGCACATAACACCACCAACAACTTTGGACATGTAGCTAGGTGAGGCTAATCCCTGAAAAGGGACATCAAGCTTGGAAAGATGGAGGGTCAGCAAAGGAGAGGAAGACTCCCAATGAGATGTATTGACACAGTGACTTCATAAATGAGCTCAAGTGTGTCAGAAATTGTGAGAATGGAACAGGACAGAGTAAGTGTCAAAGCTGTCATTCATAAAGTCTCTATGAGTAATATTTGACTTAATGACACCTAACAATAACAACAAAATGGTATACTATGTCAGGAATGACAAATTAAATAATATTTAAAAAGAACATTTAAAAGAACAATGCTATCAGTGATGGAAGAATAGCCATGCAAATAGAAGAAAGAGTTGTTACTCAATTTCATTAACCAACCACTAACCAAATATGAAGAAATTCAGGATTTCTATCAATTTCTGTAGTTTGAAATTGATCATGTATATCTTCATAACTAGTGATTGTAATGCAAGCATTGGAAACAAGGACAAAGTTTTTGTTTGAAAATATGGCCTTAGTAAAATAACAAGACCAGAGCTTGCATAGCAGAATGGTGTAAGACTAACAACTTATGCATTGCAAATACAATACTGGATATGCTTACTTGTCTGTGCCAAGAAACTGAACATCTGACTGCAAAGACTTACAATTGTGCTCATTAAGAAAAACAAAAAGATGGTACAAGATAGTGTATAGATTATGTTGTTATGTAATGTTGAGTCATAACCAGCCCATAGCTGATTCTTCCATGGGTTTTCAGAGACAATAAATCGCAGGGGGCAGATTTCCCGGTTTTTTTCTCCTGTGGAGCAGTTGGTGGATTTGAACCATGTTCAAAAAAAAGCAGCACAACTCCTTTTCACTAGGCCACTAAAGCTCTTAAATACCATGGGACAAAGAATATTGTTGCAGACATCTTATGGAATTTGGCTGAAAGTAGAGAATACTAGAAAGATGTTTATTTGTATTTTATTAAGTATACAAAGACATTTACCTTTATGCATCATAATAAATTATAGCTAACATTGCAAAGAATGGAAATTTCAGAATACTTAATTGTACTTATTTGGAACCCTTACATAGATCAATAAACAGTCAATCAAACAGAACAAAGGGACTCTGCATGGTTTAAAAGCAGAAAAGGTGTTTTTCAAGGTTGCATCCTTTCACTGTGCCTGTTCAATCTGGTATTATAGTCCACAAGAAGTGGTTCTGCTAACTGGAAGGTGGCATCTCTCTGACAGCTCCACAGGAGAAGGATGGGCAATATCGTTCCACATGATGTCCAGCTGCTTAAAACTCACTGGATGATCAGTTATGAGCTTATTCTGACTTGACAGTAATGGGGCTTTATAAGGTTGATTCAATCTGCGTGCTAAGCAAATTACTCAAGAAGCTATATTATATAGAGAAGAATGTAGCATTAGACTGCACAATCTTGCTGAAGAAAACAAGGATTTGAAGCATGAAGCACTACTCAAGCTCAAAGATAATAGACTTCCATATGGACTATACCTTAATATAAAAAATTTAAAAATCTTCACAAATGGACCAATAAACATCATGATAAATGGAGAAAAGTTTGAAATTGGCAAGAACTTAATTTTACTGGGATCCACAACAGACACCTTTGGGATAAGCAGTAGGGAAGTAAAATTACATATTACAATGGGCCAAACTACTGCCAAGGACCTCTTTAAAGTACTAAAGAGTGTTAAAGTATGTCACTTTAAAGATAAGGTACCCACTCCAAGACACAGGGTTTTCAATTGCCTCAGTATATGTGTGAGAGATGGATGATAAGAAAGATTGAAAGAGAATTGGTTCCTTTGAGTTATGTTTTTTATTTATTTAGTTATTTAGTTATGTTTGTGAAGAATATTGGCTATGCTGTTGTTAGGTACTGTCAAGTTGACTGTGACTCAGAGTGACCCTATGAATAACAGAATATGCAGCCCTGGTTGCACCATCCTCAGACTGAGCACATTGTCACAGTCACTGTGTCAATCCGTCATGGAGAGATTTTTCGTCTCTTTTGCTGACTCTACCTTTCCCAGTATGTAGTCTCTTTCCATGGGCTTGATCCTCCTAGCAACACATCCAAAATAGGTAAGATAAAGTTTCACTATCATTGCCTCTAAGGAGAACCCTGGTTTCACATTCTCCAAATTAGATTGTTGTTTTTGTTCTTTTGGTTCCTGATGGCATATTCAAACAATTTAAAGGTATTGATTATTTATTTTATATCTTCCTCATTCACTATCTAACATTGACATGAATACAAAGCAACTGAAAATAGCATAGCTTGGGTCAAGCATACTTTTGTCTTTCAACTTATTCCTTGCTCTTGGGGACTTTAAAGAGGTCCTTGACAAGAAGTTTTCTGAGTACAACATGTCTTTTGACTTCCTTACTGCTTCTACTGTGGGTGTTTATTGTGAACTCAAGTCAAATAAAATGGCTGATAAGGACAGAATGACAAAAGAACAAATAGATGTATTGTGGAGGATAAGTAGTTAGAATGCTTCTTAGAAAAGTGAGTCTTTTTTTTTTCACATAATTTGAGCATGTTATCAAGGGGGGCCAGTTCCTGGAGAAAAACTTCATGCTTGGTAAAGCAGAAGTGCAATGAACAAGTGGAAGAGTCTTAGGAAGGGTTGACATGGTGACTTCACAGACCTTTGGCATGGCAGACCCCCTGAGGATATCACAAAATCTTACAGGGTTTCCTTTCTATGGGTTGGAGACTACTCTAGGGGATTTAGCACCAACCCAGCAATGTTTCTTTAACATCATAGAGGGTGGGATTTATAACACACAGGATAATTAGATCACAGAATAGAAAGTGATTACATAATACTGACATTCACAGCCTAAGCAAGTGCACATATTTTGGGAAGAGCGTACTTCAATCCATAATCATCCCTTTGGCCCCAGACCAGATCTATTCACCTTGATTAATTTCTTAAGTGTTCTTAGACCTGGCTTACTGATAATTGATCTTCAATCTCATGACAATCCTCCACATGGCTATTGATCTCATTTACCCCTTCCTCCTTGGTGCCAAAGCCCTGCTCTCTCTTGTAGTCTTTCCTCATCTGCTTCTTCTCTTTGTTTCCTTAGCACACTTTGGACTCTTTTACCCTCAAGACAGGGAGCTCTTATGGCTTGGTGGTAAGGAGTTGGGAGTAAAGTTGTTCAAATCCACCAACTGCTCCATAGGAGAAAGGCGGGCATATACTCCCGGATGATATACTGCATATACGCAGATACCTGCTGGAGGGTCAGCTATGAGCAGTTCCAATACTATGGTACACAATGACGACGACGACAACAACAACAACAACAACCACCCTAAAAACAAACCCCTCTACTCACTCAGCATTCCTAGTCTTTCTTTTTTTCTCTCTCAAAAGGGAATGAAATAGTTTGTGTTTCTACCTATCATCCACTCTTCAACTAGCTAAGAAAAAAATCTCTGCCTTCATAATGCAAATAATATTTTTAAGTCATTTATGTAATTTTAATTGCCAAATCCAATTAGTATTGATCTTGCTTCACCTGTTAGTGGTATTTAATGCTTTGGTTCTCTCCTTCTGTCTTGAGGTTCCTTGTCACCTCTTTCTAAAACATCTACTTTGATTCACCTTCTGAGTGTTGGGGGTTTCTCTTTCTTTTTTTATTTTCATTTTTTGCATATCCTGTTACTGATAATTAAATGTTGATCTCCAGAGTTCTGTCCTATTCTCATGCTACAAAATATCCCTGGGAAACAAATCAGTCCTCATAATTTTAATTAACACTTCTTTACTGTTGACACTCACTTTTCCATTTTTAATCCTAAATTTCCTACTGATGGAGAGCCCCATGCCTCTGGCTGTCCTCTGGATACCATTTCTAGCAAAGTGCTTTCCTGGAAGCAACTTTACATGTAGTAGGGAGGTAAAGGAAATGTTCGGTGACCAAAAGGGCAGATCATAATAATTTTTTATCTTGTTCATTCCCATTCCTCTCCTTTTGGGGCATAAGGAAGAATTGCATTTCTTTGGCCCTTTGAAATTAGCTTCAGCGTATTATTTGTTTGGGCCTATGAAATGTATTATAAGTAATATATGTCACTTCTGGACAGAAGTCTTTAAGCGTTGGCATACAAAGTATTTTATTTTCTTCATCTTGTTAAGAGAACCAGGAACATTAAGAGCCTCCATCTGCTTAAGCAGATCCCTATCTAACCCTAAGTGGACTTAAAATGTGAGTGAGAAGTAAACCTTGTTGTTTTAAGCCTGTGAGATTTGAGAGTTGTTTGTTACTGTTGTATAACCCAGTTCATCTTGACTGATTCAAGATCCAAAGTCATTCTTTTCCCTCTGCATAACATTACTAAACAAATAGCACCTCCCATAATCTTCCTCCCCTGCTCCCTGTCTCCTACATCTTTCCTCAATAAAGCTATCATCATCAGGATGGATGACGAAGAGATTAAGATTGTTCACAGCTTCAGTTTGCTCGGCTGCATGGTCAACACTCTTGGCATCAGCATTCAGGAAATCAAAAACTGTATTGAGATGGGAAAGTCGACTGTTAGGGACCTCTACAGGGTACTGAAGATCAATGATGTGTCTCTGGAGACTAAGGTGCGTCTGATACAGGCCATGGTGTTTGCAATCACTTGTTATGCATCAGAGAGTTGGACAATGACTAGGGAGACTAGAAGAATTGATGCCTTTGAGCTGTGGTGCTGGAGAAGAGTATTGAATGCCAAGAAAACAAACAGATTCATCCTGGAGAAGGTTAAACCTCTCCAGGAGTAGAGGCTACTCCTTGGAGGCAAGAATTCTGGGGCTTCATCTGGCATACTTTGGACATGTTGTAAAGAGGGACAGGTCCTTGGAGAGGGACATTATACTTGGGAGGGTGGAGGGACAGCGCAGGAGGGGAAGACCCTCTATGAGGTAGATTGATTCAGTGACTGGAGTAATCAGGATGGGTGTGTCAGAGGCAGTGCAATTGGCACAGGATAGAGCAGGGTTTAGTGCTGTTGTATGCTGTGGGCTGCTCTAGTCAGGAGGAGCTTGTAAGCCTGAGGTCTAGGGTCTCGAAGAGGGAACACAAAGGTGGGTAGAAGTTTGGCGAAGGGACGATGAAAGAACACAAGACAAACAGTCAAGTGATCTTGATGATTTTAATTCTAAGTCATTTTCATTCTTCTTTTTCTTCCTTCTTTCCTACTTATTACATTTAACATGATACATTTATATTTCATTTTTACAATTAGGGGCTTAATCAACAGCTAGGAAAACAACAAAAGTAAGAATAAAGTTTACATTATTTTCTTGCACACAGCTATTCTTTATGGTCATGGTTCCTTGGTAATTGGAGAGCTTGGTAGACAATGGCTTTTCGCTTAAACTTTTTTTTTCCAAACCTGTTCTCAAACTTGTTTTCCAACTTGTTTGGGTTACAAAGTTACAAAGTAAAAAGTTACATTTCAAATTTAAGTTGATACATTTTACATTTTTAGCTGAATCTACAATATTATTTATTTCCATTTAAAAGACAACATTTTACACTTTCCATTATTCCAGGGGTGATCACTATTTCAATAAGGGGGTTTAGGTTTATTACAAAAGATGTTCTGAGTCATAATATCACCTAAATTCAACATTTCAATCTCATGTCTCATGATTTATTTTACCACTTAAACCTTTCATAACATCTTCCCTCTGGTCACTTTCAAACCTTTTGAAAAATATATCCCAAGACACAAAACTATCAGGGTGTTTTGCATTAAATTCACTATATTCTCCAGTATATGGAAGAGGTTTATATGTAGGCTTTGGAACTCTGTAAGGGCCTTTCTCAATAGAGGGCTGCCACAAAAAAAAAAACCATTACTTAACAGATAAACAATTCTTCCACCTGGTGTTCTCATGGTGGGGAGCAAGGGTTTGGGTTTTTCCTTTGAAGGAGTTCTTACAAGCCCTAGAAATCTAGGAATCTCTGCAATGGTCATCTCTGGGATTACCACCATTAATTCTTTTTGTTATAATGCATCCATGAATACCCTTAAAATCATATTATTCTTGAGAAGTTTTAGTAATGCTAAAAGAACCGGAGGTAATGTTTGTGTATCAAAGTCGTCACCTCCATTTAGTTAATTCTGGGAACATCTAACAAACTTTTAGTAGGAACACTTTGTGTAAAGAACACAGCCTTTTTTCCCTATCCCACATAGAAAACACAAAGAGACAATAGAAGAGAAATTACAGAAAGGCCAAGAACAATCATGGAGAAAGCACACATTTCGAGAGGTTGACTTCCTTGAAGTTTTCGCCTCAATCGGGTGATTTTGTCACGCAGACTCCCTTGGAGTTGGTGTGGCAGTTGTACATAGGGTCACTATGAGTCGCAAGCGACTCATAACAACAACAACAACATCTACAATGTTCAGCAGGCTAGCAGTCCAGAAACAGACCTGTTGTTGTTGTTGTTATGTGTCGTCGAGTCGCTTGTGACTCATAGCGACCCTATGTACAACAGCCCTAAACTCCGCTCTGTCCTGTGCCAATCGCACTGTCTCTG
>NW_006399861.1:5546836-5565918 GCF_000299155.1 Elephantulus edwardii
ACCAGGATACCCATCCACTTCTACCCCCTCCCTTCACATCTATCTCCCTTTGACCAGCCCTCCATCTAATAACTTATATATGAAGCTTCCATGGCTTCTGTGATTCCAAACACATCAGCTGATGTTAGTTCCTTATGTTGGGATCAATGTCTTTGAAGTTTAGTCATAATGTTTCCCAGCAAAGGTGATACATCCTGTAGAACTGGTGTGTATATAGGCTCTTCTTGGGCCGAGGGCCGCAGGCCCAAGTGCCGGAACGGATGTTGTGCGGGTTTTGCGTCTTCGATTACCTTGGAAGATGGGCGGGGTCTGAGACTGGCCTCTAAGCTGCCCAGCTTTCAGCTAGTCGGATGCCTTAACCCCTTCTCTTAGCAGAAACAGACCTAGACTTCACATTTATATGCACCAGCAGTTTCTTGGGTACTTCTGCAAATTCTATTTCCTCATTGTCTCTCAAACCTAACCTTTCTTTTAAATTAAATTAAATTTCATTTTATATTGGTTTGCTTACAGAGTTCGTATACATTGTGATTCACACTATTCTTCATTCACATTGTTTCATACATTCACGTGCATTATGTCACATAAAATTAATCACCATTGGACTATGAACATTATTAACCTGTCTTTTCAATTCCCCACTGAATCTTTCCTATTTCCTCTACCCCCTTTCTCCACTCACCAAATTGTACAACCCGGGGATTTTGCCCTACCCATCCTTACCCCTCTGCTACCACTCTCTCCTCCTTTGGGTCACTATACCTGTTTTACTAGTTATCCTTCTATTTTTACAATAATGCTCTTTTGCAGTTTTTCTCCTTATGAAATTGAGTTAGTTCATTTAGTATAGTGCTCTCCAGTTTCTCACAAGTTATGTAGTATTTTTCAAAATTGTTGCTCCTGAGTGCTGCATAGTATTCCATTGTGTGAATGTACCAGATTTTGTAATCCATTTGGTGGTGGTTGTACATTTGGGCTGTTTCGATTTTCTTGTGATGGTGAATGACACTGCTATGAACATTGGTATATAAATCTCCATTTGTGACTCAGTGCTAATTTCTTTGAGTATATTCCCAGTAGTGGAATAGTTGAGTCATATAGTTTCTATGCTCGCTTTTCGAGGCAATGTCAAACTGCCTTCCAGACTGGTTGTACCATTTTACACTCCCACCAACAATGTACAACTGTTTCTACCTCTCCACATCCTCTCCAAAATTTATTGCTTGCTGACCTGTTAAACTTTGCCACTGCTACTGGAATGAGATGGTCTTTATCACCATTTCATTGTGGTTTTGATTTGCATTTCTCATATTTCTTCATGTGTCTGTTGGCCATTTGAATGTCTTCCTCTGTGAAAAGTCTTTCCATGTCTTTTGCCCATTTTGTAATTGCATTATCAGTCTTTTTCTTCCAGAGGCCCAGTACTATTCTATAAACTTTTGTTATAAGACCCTTCTCTGAGATAGTATTGTCAAATGTTTTTTTTCCCAGTGGGTAGGTTTCCTTTTCACCCTAATGGGGAAAGTTTGATGCACACAGGGGTTTAACCTTTTTAAAGATCCCTTTCTTCAATTTTATCCTCTCCAGATTGTGCATCATTGGCTTTATTTATCAACTTTTTTAAACAGAAAAAAAATCAATTCTTTTGAGTTGTGGTTCTGGAGAAGAACCATGAACATCCCACAGACTTCCAAGAGAAGAAACAAGTCTGTCCTGGAGAAAGTGAAACCAGATTGCTCCTTTGAGGTAAGGATGGTGAAACTGTCTCACATACTTTATCAGGAGGGACTAGTCCTTGGAGAATGGCATCATGCTTGGAAAGGTACAAGGTCACACTCTGGGTGAAATGGAATGACACAGTGACTGTGACAATGGAGTCTAATGTTTGGAGATAGTGAGGATGGCTCAGGGTAGGGAAGGTTTCAGATCTGTTATTCATAGAGTCACTATTAGTTGTGACACATAACAACAATAACCCTTAGTTCGTAACTTTTCTTCTCTTTTTCCTGGAGTACTGTAGCAATTTTTTTAAATGATCATGTTTCCTTAAATCTATCTTTCATATGTTTGCCAAAGTTATTTTTATAAAATACAAACTTTGAGCTTTCCACATTCCTGCTTAAAATCTTCCAACTAAGCTTACAGAAAGTAGTCAAAAATCTCTTAGCACAGCTTATTAAGTTATTAATAATCTGACCCATTTTTATCTGCCCACTAGTGTCTCTGCTTTAGCCACATCCAGCCCTGAGTAGCCCTCTTCTTTCTTCTCTCATACCTTCGCCCTACACTGGCAATGTTATTTCTTAAAGCATTTCATGATTTTCCCAAACAGACCTATTCCCTTAAATATGTTTTTGCTCTATTTATACCATACTTTTAAAATCCTTTTTTTTGGTTGGGGGGGCTATTCTATAGTTACTTGTAAAGCCATTGGAAAGCTACTTGTAATCTTTTTGGTGTTAAGTAGAATATTTTATCCATTGTAGACAATCTGAAGAGCATAGTGCTTAATTCATTATGGCTACTTCAGATGTGTTTTAAACCAAACTGTGAAATAATTTTATCAGACAGTTTAACATCTGTTAAAGGCTTGTGCCTTCGTAATACTTTCAAAAGGACTTTTCTATGTATCTGGCATGAAAACAAACATTTTGTTTAGAATTAGAACCCTGAAGCAAAATTATCGTCAATGATTTCATTATCTAGGACAAATCAGAACTTATTGGAGTGCAGGGATAGATCACTTCAGCTTATAGATACTGATTTTCTAAACCGAAGAAAAAACCTAGGTCCACTTCAATGGCCTTATCGGACAAGAAGAACTGTCCCATAGGGTATCCTAGACTGCTATCTCTAAGGAGCATACTGTGAAACCTTTCTGCCATAACGAAGGGCTGGGGGCTTCCAACCAATTTCCCCTTTGGTTGGCAGCTGAAAGCTTAAACCCATGCCACCAAGGGCTCCTTTAGGGACTAATTTTTATGGGGGTTTTTTTTCCTTCTTCTCCTCATTGTTTTTGTGTACCGTTGAATAGGATCCAACTGGTTCAGGAAGAGATTGCCCCTCATTCTCCAGCTGAGCAGATGGTGAATTCGAACCGCGCGTCTTCAGGATTGCAGTGCAGCTTCTTGCCACTAGGCCACCAGAGTTCCCTCACCCATTGCTCTTGGCTAGGTTTTTTCCTATGAAGCATCTGAATGAATAGCAAGACATTGAGGGGTGGGACTGTAGCTCAGAAATCTCTCCTTTTAACATTTTTATCAAGATTTTAAGTGGTCTTCTGGAGATAAAAAGAAAAGAAACCTAAAAGGAGCTCTGGTGGCCTACTGGCAAGAAGCGACGCTGCAATCCGAAGGCACGCGGTTTGAATCCACTAGCTTGCTCCATGGACAAGGATGGGCAATCTCCTCCTGTAAGATTAACTGCCTGTGAAAACCCACCAGAGGGTCAGCGAAGGGTTGGCTCCATCTCCATGGTACACAGCAATAGAAGTAAAGACATTGAGACATTGGCTAATTGGTTTTACAACTTTAAAAGACTTACCATTTCACACTACTATTCCTCCCCCACCCCCACCCCAACTGCCCCATCCCAAGTCCACCATTTATTTTTTTTTAATTATTATTATTTTACAATGTGGTGGCAAACAATGTCAGAGCTTTATAGGAGAATCTCAACACCGATTCTGGGGGAAAACGGAAAAGATGTTGGGGGAAATCATGCCATGTTTCCAGTCTCTGCCTTTTGCCTGGAACACTGAATCTTCTAGAATCTACCTTGTTAAAAAAAAAAAGAAGAGAATCTACTTTGTTACCATTTTCTTTTATTATCATCGTGTGTGTGTATGTGTGTGTATTCTTGATTTTATATATATATATATATATTCCCTTACATTCCTTTCATAAGGAGTTTCTCTCATTGTTGCAGAAACAAAGTCAAAGACATTCCTTTCCATTTACCTCTCAGAACACCCAGCTTTTCGAACACAAATGCTGAGCATTTGCTGAAGGCCCAAAATCCGCCAGACTGTAAGGAGTCAGGCAATTACCAGCCACTTGGCCTTTTTGCAGAAATGCACAAACGTGTAGAATCGTTTACTTTTATTCCCTCCTAGCTTCTTCACTTAGAAATAGGCTGCTCGGGTGACTGTTATTTTTCAGCACAGCAGTGAGCAGAGGAGCTTAAGGTTAACATTTGCTTACAAAACCCTTTTCCAGGCCATTTGGGAGTTGCACGCGTTCACACCCTGGGCTCACCCTGAAGAGCCTTCACGCGCAACCTTTTTGTTTATGCGGCGGAGAGCCAGGAGGAAAGGGAGTACATCTCCAAATATGCAGCAGGCGGTGAAGACTATATAAAGACTAAGAGGCCTGGTGGTCTAGGACTGCCCGCAAACTGGTAGTGGCTTCCGCAGCATCCTCTCCACGCCATGGACCCCGCCGCAAGCTCTGAGGCAGAAGCCAGCGAACGAGCGCGCTGCTGCCGCCTGCTGCCTGCGGCCCCCAGCGACCAGGCGCAGCGCGGGGGCGCAGACTCCGGGTACAGGCGCTCTGCGTTGCCGCGGGCCTTCCCTCCACGCGCCTCTCCAACACCTCCACTTCTCTCCCGCCCGGTGCTGGCACTCGGCTTGGGTTGCTTCTCTGAGGCCTGAGCTCACTTCTCCCGTGCGCTTTTTGCTCCCTACCCTGCAGGTCTGCAGTCTTCTGGAGACCGTGGGCTGCCCCCAGAGGTTATAAAGGGGAAGAGACAGCGCTGCAAGCCTCGGATACGGTGAGCCAGCCATACTTAGGGGCCATACCTCCTAGAGGCACAGGGATCGCTCCGGTGAAGAATACAGTCCCGGGAGCCCGGGGGATGGAGGGAGGATCTGCGCTCCAGCCCTAGCAGTTATCTTGCCTGCTACGGGAGAAGGGCAGCCTGCAGGTGCTGATGCAGAGGATGGGACCACCTCAGCAACTTGGAACACGCAGATCCTGCAGGGAATGAGGTTGCTGAGAGCCCCACGGTCACATTTCTGTGGGCACCAAACACGCGCGGTCACGTAGATTTCCAGTTTCTGGAAGGAGGAGGTCGGTGATAATTGCGATTTATCGCCTTTCGTCCCCAGGTGCCAGAGAGTTCTGGAATGACTGACGCCTTACGAAAGGTTTCCCAATACAGACACCCAGTCAGGTGAGTGACAGGCCCTTCAACACCAGCAAGCATTCAGAAGGGTGGCATAGTCCAGCTCAGCAGCAGGTCCTGCTGTTATTACCTCTTTAAAAAGATGTGCCTTCCAAATAAAATTTTTAAACAGATAGTTCAAATTCTCACCTAAAAGAATTGGTAATCAATGTATTTTCACTATCCATTAAAAATGTATTAGTAAATGTACGATTATATAGTAAATGTACTGTGATGGTATTTAGTGCCTAAAAATTGTTTACCTTTTAAATTTTAAAAGGGCCAAATGAAATTGACATCACACTCTGCAGAGTGTTTATGTTCTTGTTCTGTTGTAAACCAGAAGGAAGAATAGAGTTCATAGCTGAGTTATGGAGCAAATCAAACTTGATATGTAAGACAAAAGTGGAAACGATTTTTGGTAAAAAAAAAAATCTTAAAAATCATAAAAGGGGTCAAAAGTGTTTAACCCATGAGGAGCTAATACACTGTTCCTAGCCATGAGACGTTAATCTTTCTATAAGACTCTTTGTAGCTTTAATTCAAATCTAAAGTTTAAAAATTGCAGCTTGCATGCTTTAGAGAATTGGGAAATGGAGATATGCAAAGTGTCTATGCATTTATAAATAATTCAAATTAGCCAGTTATTGCCAACTCATTTCTTTATGTTAGTAGTGGGGGGGGGGCACGGAGAGAAATGATACAATAGAATTTAGTCTGTTTTACAGATTAATAGAGGCCATGATGTGCCTCATGTGGCCAGAGTGCCTGTGGTGTCAGGAAAGGTATGTATCATGGATTGTGGCTACCTGGCAGAGCCTTGAAGAATTTGCTGGCTGGCTTGTTGGGGGGCGGGCCATGTATGTGAAGGAAATGAGAAGAAATGGTATAGGAAGAGGTGCAGACTCAGGAACAGCAAACCAAGTGGAACTGGGACCTGGGTTTGTGTAGCTTTGTGTGCTACCTTATTGGTAGCGTGATCTTGCTGGTCAGTATACCTTGGTACAGCGTTTTATATTTATCCTGGATGCAGTGTTGGGGAAGTATGTGTTTTATTCCATAGGTGACTAAGGTTATTATAAATATTTTAATCAGGAGAGTGGAAGGATCAAATTAATGCTGAAAATTTGCTATTTGCAATCCCTTGTTATGCATCAGAGAGTTGGGCAATGACTAGGGAATATAGAAGAAGCATTGATGCCTTTGAGCAGTGGTGCTGGAGAAGAGTATTGAATGTACCATGGACTGCTAAGAAAACGAACAGGTTCGTCCTGGAGAGGGTGAAACCAGGCTGCTTCTTGGAGGCAAGGATTCTGAAGCTTTGTCTGACATACTTTAGACATGTTGCAAGGAGGCACCAGTCCTTGGAGAGGGACGTCATGCTTGGGAAGGTGGAGGGACAGTGCAGGAAAGGAAGACCCTCTATGAGGTGGATTGACCAGTGACTGAGGTAATCAGGGTGGGTGTGTCAGAGATGGTGCAGTTGGCACAGAACACAGCAGGGTTTAGGGCTGTTGTACATAGGGCTGCTATGAGCCCCAAGCAACTCGATGGCACATAATAATAACAACAACAATGCTGAAAAATAATCACTCTGGAAGTGGTTTATAGGCTTAATTGGATGGCAAAAGGAAGACTAAATGGGATACTATTCCAATTGTTCAGACAAGAAATGATGATGGATGAGTAGAAGGCACTGGAAAAAGGGATGAGAGTGAGTGAATGTAAACACAATTTTGATCACCACATAGATTAGACTTTATAATGTGTGCAATATGGTGGTTGAAGAAAAGGTAAATGGGAACGGCTCCCAAACATGTGGTATTGACCAGGTGAATGATGTACCAAGAGAGTGGAAATGAGAGGTTGGAACAGAAGAGCAAGACAATGAGTCTAATTCCCTTTTATCTTATTTGGTATGCCTAGAAGGCTCTGGTGACCTTCTACTGGGTGAAGAGTTAGCTTCTAACCCATAATGTCTTGAGGAATTTTAGTAAATTTAGTGTAAGTTTGTTTGATCCAGTTTACACCTTGGACTAGTTATTGCTATTGCATGTGCCATCAAGTCAGACCCAACTCATAGCTGACCCTCCACTGGGTCTTCTGAGGCAGGAAACTACATGAGGAATTGATTGCCCATTTTCTTTGCAGAGAAGCTGGAGGATTTGAACTGTGCGCCTTTGGATTGGCAGCACAGGTTTTTACCCATAGGCCACCAGAGCTCCCTTACTATTTGAGTAATTGTGACCTTGGCAAATGAACTCCATGAAAGCTGTGATAATAGCATTCTAAAAATCTCTACATGAAGGGAGCTCTGGTGTCCTAGTGGCAAGAAGCTGCACTGGAATCCCAGAGGTAGGCAGTTCAAATCCACCAGATGCTGTGCTGGAGAAGGAGGGGCAATCTCTTATACCAGTCAGATCTGATTTGACAAAAAAATAATAATAAAGTTTTAAAAAAAATTTAAAAAATCTCTATATGAAATTGCATCTAAATGCAGAAATCAAATGTTGAATATAGCTCTTAAAGTTTGATCACTTTGTAAGACTTCTGAGTGTGAAAAACATTATTTTATCTGCTTATTTCAGACTATTTTGGCCAAAATCAAAGTGTTATGATTATTTATATCAAGATGCAGAAGCTCTTCTGAAAAATTTTCCAATTCAAGCCACAATTGTATTTTATGAAGATTCTGATAGTGAAGATGAAATTGCAGAACTGCCCTGTGATCCAGAAAATTAATTTGATTGGTTATTTTGGATAGCATGCAAAGCCAACAGGACTTAAATTTAGTGTACAAATGTATCATAATACTTTAAAATAACTTATTTGTAATAAATTATTAATAAAATGAAATATTTTCTAATTACCATGGTAGTTTGACCTTTTCCTCTTTATTCCTACTTTTAAATTCTGTGTTAGAATTGAAAACATTTAAAAAAGAGAAAAAGAATTGAAAACATTTACAAAACTATCTTGATTCTACTGTAAATATTTGGGTTTTACAAATATAGTCATAGAGGGGCTTCAGGCCATTTGTTCATAGGGTCACTATGAATAGTGCTCGACTCAAAAGCAATTGTTTTTAAACAATAACAAAGATAGTTTTAGTCTTCTTAACGAATTACAAATATCTTAGTTGTAATTTTGCAAGAAATTAAAATATTTAATTTTCAAGATTAAATCTTTCAACATCTGCTTTTTCCTACTAATTACCATTGTATGTTGTACTTATAGATGAAAATGATCTTATTTGACCATGAAGAAAATCATCTTATGTTACCAGTTATACACAACTATGTGTTTTTTACTAGCAAATGATGAAACACTTTCAGTTATTCTTTATAATTTTCAATCTTAGGACTACTAAGTCAACATTTAATAAATTATTAGTCAAGACATTCCTCTAGGTCGCATAGCCCTGGTGTACAAGTTGCCGTCCGCCCTGGTGTACAAGTTGCCGTCCGCGGTCACTTGTGGTTGCTGTGAGGCTGAACACTGTGACAGTGATGTGTCAAATGCGTTAATGGTTGGCTATCCAATGCGGAGAGAGAGTGGGGTGGAGCTCCCCGATTAAAACAAGCATGGAAGGAGGAGTGGCGTCCACTTCCATAATAGCTTGCCTCCGGAAACCCTACGAACCTGGAGAGAGGATGAAAGGCACCCAAGCATCGAGGACTCTCCTTCATAGGGTCGCTATGAGTCGCCTGTGACTCGACGGCACTTAACAACAACAACAACAATTTTTGCTTTAAATTATCTTCTGCTCTGCTTAAATCCAGTAGTAAAATGGAATGAGTATTTAATACTTTTGTAAAGATTAGGGAATACTTTCCCTGCCTCTGAAATAAAACAAAATGTGTAAATTAGATTGATTTTCATGAAGTCTAAAAGAGGAGCCTTCAAAGGCATTGTTTTTGCATTTCTGTCCAAGGGGAAGGAAAAAAAATAAATAAAAGGCAAATATAAATGATTGCTAAAGAGAAGTACTCCATTGAGAAAAAGAGACTTTACCAGGCATTTCCTTTGTTTGGACAAAGTATTCTCCAATATTACTTATTTTTCTTTGTTCTGATTTCCTGTTCTTAATATTTTTCATAGAAATGTGTTCTCATAAGAATAACTATATTCTCATGGGAAGTAAAAGGCAACATTATCATTGATTAAATCTTCTTACATAAATTCATAGAAGAATCATTACCATTTATGAGAGAGAAAATGAGCAATTTTCAGCATAACAATAACACAGTAAACTACTGTGGCCATGAAGTCCTTTTAGTGGCAATAAAATATTTTCACAACATGTGTTTCAATCACTAATAAAAATTACCTGTAATATTCCATATAGACACACATTTTTCTTCTAATTGAGAGTACTACAAACAGAACTTTGATTTACTTGATGGTAGAAATAGATAAAGTAAGTCCAAAACAATGTGTTTGGAATTGTAAACATTTGTAATGGGACAACTACTGTGTGCCACTGAGTCTAGACTGTCAAAGCTGGCCCTCCAGTGAGTTTTCAAAGGAAATAAGTGGCATAGTAAAAGATTCCCCAACTTTGTCCCTCAAAGCAGCTGGTGGTTTTGTATCACGTTTTTGGGTTGGCAGCACAGCTCCTTACTTTTATGCCACCAGAGTTCCCTAACGGGGGAATGGAGAGTGCTATACAGATCTGTGGCTGCTCTGAACACTTCCTCACCTCACTAGATTCTGCTCTCAGAATTTGTTTATTCCTCCAGGATCACACAAAATATTCACTAGTTCACCAATCTGGATCTTGGGCATCAGAAGGTGGTGTTTATCTGCATAGTACTTGTGATTCTCATTAATAGGTTGTGATAGCATGAAGAATGACTATTATTCATGAGGCACAGATAGAATAGATTGTGGATAAAATCTCATTAAAACCCAATCCTACTATTTAGATAGGGAAAATGAAGTTTTGAGATACTGAAATAATTTGCATAAGGCTGCCTACTGCAGTATCTGTGCTCAATCCAAAATTATTTGGGAAGTCAGGAAGTTAGGTGACAAAGAAAAACTAGTAAAGAGACAACACTATAAAATTCTTTTACTCATTCCTCTATCACTGAGGCAAGTACCTAAAGGCAGCATTTTCTCTTTTACACCAGAAGAGTTGCTCTTTACTTTTGACAATTTAGTTCTTAATGGTGTGAGGTCTATTTCCTGTACCTCATGTTTTGAAAGAGACTGTTTTAAGCAAAAATTCTTTGATACTATCATTCTGTGTTTCAAGTTGTTTAGGGGCCCAGTTTTTTTAATTTAAGTATTTGTCATGGTGGTCTAGATCAAAACTGCTATGCAATCCCAAAGGCACATGGTTCAAATCCACCAGTTGTTTCACATGAGGATTGACAATCTCCTCTTCTGTGATTTACTGTCTCTGAAACATCCACAGAAGGGTCAGTTATGGGTCAGATGCAACTTGACGGCACACAACAATAACTAGCAATGAGCAGAGACTGAAGTTCTGTGTTAAGTAGACTATTGTTGTTGTTACTTGCTGTCAAAGTGACTATGATTCCTAGCGACCACAGTAGCTCTGAACTCTGCTCTATCCAGAGCCAATCTCACTGCCTCTTACATGCTTACAGTTATTGTGTCAATCCATATCCTCCAAGCTCTTCCTGTCCTACACTGTAACTTCACTCTTCCAAGCATGATGTCCTTCTCCAAGGACTGGTTCCTTCTGGCCTCATGCCCAAAGTATGTGACATACTTCAAAATCCATGATAGACCTGTTTGCTACCTTGGTTGTTCAATACTCTTCTCCAGCACCACAACTCAAAGTCATTGATTTCTTCCTCTGTCATCTTTGGCCATTGTCCAGCTTTCTGATGCTTAGAAAGTAATTGCACACACAGCCTGGATCTCTAGACTGACACTGTTGCTCTTCAGTATTCTGGAGAGGTCCCTGAAAGCAGATTTTCCTAATGCAATTAATATTTTTATTTCCTGACCACTGGTGCCAAGACTGTTCCTCGTGGAACCTAGCAAGATGAAATTGTTAGCCAACTTAATCTCTTCTCCATCTATCATGGTGCTGCCAGTTGGCCCAGTGGTGAGAAATTTTGTTTTCTTGATGTAGTCCAATTAACGACTACACTTTGACATGCTTCAGGCCCTTCTCAGTTTCAGCAAGCAAGGTTGTGTCATCTGCATTTAGAAGACTTCTTGTTGTTGTTATGTGCCATCGAGTTGTCTGAGATACATAGTGACCTTATGTACAACAGCCCTAAACCCTGCTCTGTCCTGTGCCAGCCTCACTGTCTGCAACACACCCACTCCCATTACTCCAGTCACTGAACCAATACACCTTATAGAAGGTCTTCCTCTCCTGCACTGTCCCTCTACCCTCCCAAGCATGAGGTCCCTCTTCAAGACTGGACCTTTATGGGGAGCTCTGGTGGCCTAGTGGCAAGGAGCTGCAACTACAATCCCAGAGGCGCACGGTTCGAATCCAGGAGGTGTTCTGCCGGGTTGGAGAGACAATCTCCTCCTGTACCAACCAGTCAGATCCGATTTGACGGTACATTCACACAAAAAGACTGGACCTTTCTTGCAACATGTCCAAAGTATGTCAGACGAAGCTTCAGATCCTTGCCTCCAAGGTTTCACCCTTTCCAGGACGAACCTGTTAGTTTTCTTAGCAGTCCATGGTATATTCAATACTCTTCTCCAGCACCACAACTTAAAAGCATCAATTCTCCTTCTATCATTCCTAGTCATTGACCAGATCTCTGATGCTTAACAACTAATGGCAAAGACCATGGTGCACCTTAGTCTCTAGAATGACACCATTGCTCTTCAGTACCCTGGAGAGGTCACTAACAGCAGACTTTCATATTGCGATACATCTTTTAATTTCCTGGTTGCTGGTGCCAAGAGTGTTGACTGTGGAGCCAAGCAAACTAAATCTGTTAACAATCTCAATTGTTTCACCATCCATCCTGATGCTGCCAACTGGCCCAGTGGTGAGAATATTTGTCTTCTTGATATTGAGCCTTAATCCATATTGAAGGCTGCAGTCCTTGACCCTCTGCAGCAAGCACTTCACGTCCTCTTCAGTTTCAGCAAGCAGGGCTGTGTCATCTGCATAATGCAGATTGTTGATGAATCTTCCACCAATCCTGATGCCGCACACCCCTGACGTACACCCTTCCCAATTTTGAAGACTAGAGAGCAAGTTATTCTCGGACTTAGTCAGCACCAGGGTCAAGGAACAGCTTCCCTTAAATCTTACCAGGAAACTGCAGTCACATCCGAACAAAGGTGAAGTTTAAGGTGTAATACCAACTGCGCATGAGTCTTTCTGCTCAGCAGGCGGTCCGTCTTTTCGGTAACCCCGCCCTTGTCGTTAGCTCCGCCCACACTGCCTTGACGTGCTGCGTCATGGCGTCTCTAGCCCCGGGCGACCCCGGAAGTGGGCCGGGGGCTTGGCCTCTCCGGCCGCGGAGTCAGCACCGGAACCTCTGCTGGTAAAGGCTGCTGTGCTATCCTGTCTGGCGGGGCTCCGACCTGGGGCTCAAGATGCTCAACGTCCCTTCTCAGTCTTTTCCGGCCCCCAAATCGCAGCAGCGAGTCGCTTCTGGGGGGCGTAGCAAGGTAAGCAAGTGATGCTGCTGGTCTTAGGGGCCAACACTTAAAGCCGGTTGTTGTTTCGTTTTAATGCTCTTTTCCCCCTCCTCTTATCACATTGTTTCTATGGTTCCCATCTACCCTTGCTGTCGCCCTCCTTTTGCTGTTCTCTGTTTCTGGTTCCCGAACTCTTCTAACCTCACTCTCTTACCTGTTAGCCTCTTACCAAGTCTTTCCCTTCTCGCTAATTTAGAATTTGACAGAGATATGATAGAGACAGATACTGTGCTGGCGTTGTGGGTACTTTTACTCTGCTCTGCTCTTCTGTTCTATCCAAAGGCATTGTGTGTGTGTGTGCGGCGTTGTGGGTACTTTTACTCTGCTCTGCTCTTAAGTTCTATCCAAAGGCATTGTGTGTGTGTGTGTGTGTGTGTGTGTGTGTGTGTGTGTGGTGTGGGTCTTCTGGTCGATGCGCTCCGGAGCCCTGGAGCCAGGAGGGATTTGTGAAGCGAGGGCAAATGTCTACACACCTCCAATCCGGTTTATTAATTTCATCGGTACCTTTTCTGCCGAGAGCACTTGCTGATTTTGAAGCTAGCGCAACACTCTTGAGATTTTGTGAACATTTTTCCTATTACAACGCGTAGAGCACAAATGCACTTTGTATTTGCAAAATTTAGTAATAGAATTACCTTCTGTGTTCTTTGCAATAAGAATACTGTTGTCTGCTGCTTTGTTAGTTCCTCATTATGCAATCACATTTTTCGTTTGTTGTTTTTTTGAGACTTCCACTTAGGTACTTCACTCTATTTTAGGTACTTCACTCGATTTTAATTTTTTTTTAAAAATTTTATCCTTGGCTTAAGCTTTCTGCAAGTAGATGTCTAGTTTTGCTAACACCAAGAGGTTGTCATTTCCCTATTTGATAGATTTTATTTCCTTGTCAAATACCAGTTGACAAAATAGTTGGGTTTCTTAGTTCTTGATTCTCTTCCATTGGTCCTCTGTCATTGTACCAGTACTATGCTTTTATCTCAGTTTGTGATTGGCTGTTGTAAATGGTATTGTTATCTTAGTATTGTTATCTTAGTTTCCATTTTCCTGTTTTCTTTGCAACTGTTGAGCAATCCCGCTGTCCAAAACTGGACATCTGCTTTCAGAACTGAAGCAGGATCCACATCTCACACCGTACACAAGGTGGATCAGAGACCTAGGGGTAAAGCCCAAAACGATGAAGATCTTAAGAGACAAAACGCAACCAAACTTAAAAGGCCTACCCTTTAATGAGCTCCGGTGTCCTAGTGGCAAGAAGCTGCACTGCAATCCCGAAGGCAAGGGGCACAATTTGGGGCCACCTGCTCCATGGGAGAAGGATGGGCATTCTCCTCCTCTGCAATTAACTGCCTCTAAAGCCCTCTGGAGGTCAGCTATGAATCTGTTCCAACTAGATGGTACACAGCAACAACAGTCTTGACATTATACGTCGCTTTAACTTAATTTATTTTTACCATTCTCTTAGACCTGTAGTTCTGTCCATAGGTGAGAGTGTGGGATTCAGAAATCTGTAAATTTCAGAACTTGCCAGAAGTCTGTAGACCCATTTCTAATAATTAGAATTTTTCCATTACTGATGACCATATATGTCCTAAGTGTTCTTTACATGTATTAACTTGTACAGTTATCAGTGAAGTAAGTGCTTTTATTATTGTCTTTTCACAGAAAATGTATCTGACTAAAAGATGTTGCCTCAGTTTCCACAGGCTTGCTATGATGTGACTGCAGTTGCCACATTTCTTTTGTTTCTGTTTATCATTCAACCAGCTAATCATGTATTTATTTTTTTTAATTTATTTTTTCCTGAATATGTGGTCTGGTCTTTGCTTGAATCTGAACAGTGTAATCTTCCAGTTGAATGAAGGATCCTTGGTAGCAGGGAAGTTGAAGTGATTGACTATTCACAGTTTTCTGTAACAGTCTGCTTCAGTAAAGGTTTACAACCTTGGTAACACTACAGAATTGCTGTAAGCCTGGTAACAGGTTTGGCTTAGAAGTCCAGAGAATAAACCAAGTTAGAATGTAAAGAATGCCTCCCCTTCTCCATTGGAACTACCAGTCAAGTTAGGGCAAAGATAAAGGCTCATGTGACAGAAGTGAGTCTTTGAACCTAGACAGCAAAATAAGAATATTAGACAATCAAAGGAAAACCCAACATGTCAGAAGCTGAATCAGGATTGGATGAAATGGGCAGCTATTGTATATAATAATTGTTAAAAGCATAGATTTGGAAGTCAAACACACAGATCCACATGCCAACATTACCATTTAACCTCTTTGAGTACAGGGTTTCTTTTTCAGATGTAAAGATGGAAATAACAGACTATCTTACAGGGTTATTGATAGGACTAAATTGGTCTCATGGCACTGTATTGGTACATGGCATTGTGGTTATGTGTCACTGAGTTGGAATGGACTCATAGCTGACCCTCTGGCTGGTTTTAGAGGCTCTATGTTGCATGGGAGAAGATTGTCCATCTTTCACTTGCAGAACAGGTGGTAGATTTGTACCACTTGGCTTTGGGTTGGCAATGCAACTCCTTTGCAGAACTCCTTGGTATATGGTAAGCACTTAGAAAATATATGTGCTTAAGCTTCGTTCAGATCTCAGGAATCTTTGGGTAAAGTGCTTACTTATCACATCACCTGGCACAGATTATACAACCCTTATGTAAATGCTGTTATTATCTATACTATTAGTAAAAGACAGAAAACCAAAAACCTTCAAATTCCTTGCTATGGCATCAACACTTCCTCAGATTTCCAAGGTTGTAAATCAAATGGGAGGAGATTACCCCTCTTTCTCCCAGTGTATTGGTGGATTTGAACCACTAGAGGTATGCAGCCATTGACTTTACTGTCCACCTGTCTACCCCACCAGAGTTCTTTGTTGTTGTTGTTGTTTTGTACTGTTGATTTGGAACCGACCCATAGCTGTCCGTGCTGCTTGTTTTCAGAGGCAGTTGATTGAATGGGAGGAGATTGCCCTTCTTTTTCTTGTGGAGCAGCTGATGGATTTAAATCATATGCTCTAGAGATTGCAGTGCAGCTCCTTACCACTAGGCCACCAGAACTCCCTAGAATTCTTTTAGATCTGTGTTTATTTGGAGCCTACCATATCCTGGAATCGTACTCTGTGATTTCATTCTCAGGCTACTAAATATTTAATGCCAGAAGTATAAGGGCAAGTCGTTATGATGTCAAAACAACGCTAGAGTCATGGGGATGGCCAATTCTTAACTCCATTAATTTCACAAGGGAAAACAGTTCTACCATCAATATCCACAATATAAAACTAACTTCTCTGGGTTCAGACATTGTCCCATACTCCCTAAACTTGGTTCTAAGTCAAACTCCAACTGTTCCTTTCAGGGCTCTTGCTGCTTTACTGCTAGATCTGCGAATGCTTGGCAGTGACCACACAGAACTCAGCTCACAGAACCCTACTTATTATGTGATTTGTTAGGCAAGTTAACAGGTCATAATTCAGATTGGCAACAAAATACAATTCCTCAGTAAGCCCAGCTTATCAGGCATGCTCACTGGCACTTTGACCTTCAACCTCAAGGCTTTTGGTCAGTGTTACAAAGTTGTCTTAGTTCTGCCAGTTAAGGCATTTTACCCACCCTGCAGGCTTAGTTGAAGACCCCTGGCTCAGCATGGTGATGTAGTTGTCACTGGTTATCCACTACCTCTGCTGTCTTCTAGGTTCTGGTCTGACTGACCCAGGAATCTCTGTCCCAAATCAAAATGGCACTTCAGTCTCTGCTGCTACCTTATTGCTGGTAGTAAATTCCTCGTTTTCTGCCACTAAACCTGCTCAGTTTAAAGTAAGTGGGAAGGCAAATTGATCAATCCAGTCATGAGTTGGTTACATACCAAGTCAGCATGTTCCACCCAGTCATATTGTAGAAGTCAAAGCTAATAGAATAGGATAGCCATTTAGCATATGTCATACATGACCATTTGCGAATTGAGGATCAGAGAAGGATTCAAGAGGAAATGTCTGTCAGGGACACTGATCCAGACTAAGGAAGCAGCACTTGGTAGCAGGTTGGAATGCTGAAAGATTCTATGGTCAATATCTTAAATGATCTAGGAAGCATTAAAAGAAAGTGGAAGGCATACACAGAGTCACTCATTATACCAAAAAGAATTGGTTGACATTGCAAAAATTTCAGGAAGTAGCATATGTTAAAGAGGAAGTGGTAATGAAGGAAGCTGCACTGAAGTCATTGTCTAAAAAGAAGGCCCCAGGAATCGATAGCATACCAGCTAACATGTTCCAACTAGCATATGCAGCTCTGGACATGCTCACCAGTCTATGCCAGGAAATTTGGAAGATAAGTGACTGGCCAACTGACTAGAAGAGATCTACATTTGTTTCTATTCCTAACGAAGGTGATCCAACAGAATGTGGAAATTATCGAACAGTGTCATTAAAATCACATTCACAGTAAAGGCAAGATATTGCTCAAGATCATCCAAAAACGACTAGAAGAGTGTATTGACAGAGAACTTCCAAAAGTTCAGAGTGGGTTTAGAAGATAACGTTGTACCAGGATTATCATTGCTAATGTCAGAAGGGTTCTGGCTGAATATACTAGAAGAATGTATTTCATTGACGATGCAGAGGCATTGGACTGGATCATAACAAACTATGGCTAACATTGAGAAGAATAAGGATCTCAGAACACTTAACTATGCTAAAACTAAACCTGTATTTAGACTGAGAAGCTGTTGTCCAAGCAAAGCAAGGAAACACTACATGGTTTAAAATCAGGAATGAAATGCATAAAGTTGTATCCTTTCTCCATACCTATTCAGTCTGTATGCTGAACAAATTGTTTGAAAAGCTGGACTCTGTGAAGAAGAATGTGGCATCAGGATAGGAAAAAGACTTCATCAACAATGTACATTACGCAGATGACATAATCTACCTTGCTGAAAATGAGGAAGACTTGAAACCATATACAGCAGAAAATCAGACTGTAGCCTTCAATATGGATTGCATCTCAACATCAAGAAGACAAAAATCCTTGCCTTTGGACTAATAAACAACATCATGATAAATGTAGAAAAAATTGAAACTGTCAATCATTTAATCTTTCTTGGATCCACAATCAGCATTCTTGGTACCAGCAGTCAGGAAATTTATTGTATTTTGCAAGTCCTCTGGCAAGGGTTTCTCCAAATTACTGAGGAGCAGTGATGCCACTTTGAAGACTAAGATACACCTGATGAAGGCTATGGCCCTTTCAATCACTTTCTATGCCTCTGAGAGTTAATAAGGATGGCAGAGGAAGAATTGATGCCTTTGAGTTGTGGTATTGGAGAGGAGTATTGAATATCATATATATTGTCAAAAGAACAAACAAATGTGTCTTGGCAAAAGTGCAACCAGAATGCTCCTTAGAGGCAAAGATAGTGAAGCATCATCTCTCATAGTTTGTCTCTCATACTCTCATGCGGCTAGGAGAAGCCTTTCCCCAGAAAAGGACATCATGCTTGGAAAGGTGGAGGGTTAGTTAAATTGAGGAAGACCCTCAGTGAGATACATTGACCCAGGGACTGCAGCAGTGGGCTCAAGTGGGTCAAAGGTGATGATAATCGCACGGGACAGATAGGACAGAGTTCAGATCTATTTGTTCGCAGGGTCTTTATGACTTGACTTGGCACCTTACAACAATAACAACATGGCTGAAAATGGAGTAAAGATTAAAACATAGGCTAATGAGGTAAACACTAAGACTCATATCAATATGATAGACTAAGAAGGGCCTGGGAAACAATACATTGGCAGGAATTTAGACATTATGTGGTGTGGAGTTATCTTTCAATATGACTTCCTAGCCATTGTTTGACTTTGTTATGTAGATGAGTGAGAATATGCAACTAGGGAGTATTAGTTTAGCCACAAGGGGATTAGCTAGTCTTCCTAATAAATTGAACAGCTCCAGTGGCAGAATTAGACCTTTACAGTTAGAGAAGGAGGAAAAAGAGAATGTAGCACAACCATCATCAGGCCCACAAATTCTTGATCCAGCTACACCTAGGGCCTATAGTAGCTGCCATGCCTGAACCAGAGAACAATGTAAAATGGGACCTTGGGACTGCTACACCATTGATAATGGAGTGAAGAGCCTTTGCCAAGTTTGTTTGACAACTGGTTGTTGTTGTTGTTGTTGTTGTTATGTGCCGTCGAGTCCTTTCCGACTCATAACGACCCTATGCACAACAGCCCTAAACCCTGCTCTATCCTG
>NW_006399861.1:5569548-5572320 GCF_000299155.1 Elephantulus edwardii
GCTTGTTTTAGTCGGGAAGCTCCAACCAACACTGTCCACCATGGATACCCATTACCATGTTTGGCACATCACTATCACAGTGTTCAGCATCACAGCAACCACGAGTTACCTCTGTACAGCAATGCACAGACCAGTGTTATACCATCTAGAAGAATGTTTGACAGGAAAACAATTTGAACCCAGTTTACTGCCTCTAAAAACTTGCTGAAGGATCAGCTATGAGTCAGTTCCAACTGGATGGCACACAACAACAACTGACATAAAAGGCTGCCTCAAAAAAAAAAAAACACAAACATGGCACTTTTCTTTCATGAAGATTATAACTAGGAAAACTCTGGAGCACTTCTACTGTGTAACACGTGGGTCAAAATTGATTCAACAGCAACGGACACAGTTTGTTAATTTGCTGGGGGTTTGTTTGGTGTTTTGTGTTTTTTCTTTTAGTATCTTTGGGGGAAGCTCCAGAAGGAGGGATACTTGTGATTAGATTTTCATTTCTAAAAAATCACTTTAGCTGCTCTGTGAATTATGGAAAGAGGAGGAACTGGTGACGTTGGTTTGGAT
This sequence comes from Elephantulus edwardii, assembly GCF_000299155.1. NCBI lineage: Eukaryota > Metazoa > Chordata > Mammalia > Macroscelidea > Macroscelididae > Elephantulus > Elephantulus edwardii. Next base: position 5,570,113 of record NW_006399861.1, read on the forward strand.
GGGAAAGATCATTTCTTTGTGTTATTGCCTTTATTACCACCAGCGTCTCTAAATTGTTTCAGTGATGATGAGAATGGGAAGTTTTATTTAAGTATAAATCTGTAAGGCATATAAATCTTTTGGATATTTTGAAGGTAAATGAATACATAGTAGATGTAATTCTATAAAATGTGTATGCTTGCTTCTGCTACTATAAGGAGCTCTTGTGGAGGAGTCCATAGCCTGTTGCATAAACTAATTATACATGTTAAAACCAATATCCTGGTCCCTTCCAGAAGTCTTAAATTTTTCCTCTTGGTTGTCTTGACTGGCTAAAGGATTAAAAATACCTATCAAGATGTATCCTATCTCCATATCTTTTCAATCTGTATGCAAAATAGATTATCAGGGAGACTGGGCTTTATGAGGAGAAGTGTGGCATCAGAATTGGAGGTAGACTCATCAACAGTCTGCATTATGCAGATGAGACAACCCTGCTTGCTGAAACTGAGGAGGACCTGAAATGCTTGCTGCAGAAGGTCAAGAACTACAGCCTTCAATATGGATTGAAGCTCAACATCAAGAAAACAGAGATTCTCATCACTGGGCCAGTTGGCAGCATCAAGATAGATGGGGAAGAGTTTGAGATTGTTGACAGCTTCAGTTTGCTTGGCTCTACAGTCAACTCTCTTGGCACCAGCAGCCAGGAAATTAAAAGATTAATTGCATTGGGAAAGTCTGCTGTAAGAGACTGTTCCAAAGTACTGAAGAGCAACGATGTCAATCTGGGGACTAAGGTGTGTCTGATATGGGCCATGGTCTTTGCAGTTACTTGCTATGCATTAGAGAGCTGGACAATGGCTAGGGATGATAGAAGGACTCACCTTTGAGCTGTGGTGATGAGGAAGAGTATTGAATATACCATGGACTGCTAGGAGAACAAACAAGTTTGTCCTGGAGAAGGAGAAGCTAGGCTGCTCTTTGGAGGCAAGGATTCTGAAGTTTCATCTGACATACTTTGGATATGTTGCAAGGCGGGATCAGTCCTTGGTGAGGGACATCAAGCTTGGGACAGTGGAAGGACAGAGCAGAAGAGGAAGACTCTTGATGAGCTGGTTTGATTCAGTCACTGGGGTAATTGGGATGGGTGTGTCAGAAACAATAAGATTGGCACAGGATAGAACAGGGATCAGGGCTATAGCATATAGGGTCACTATGAGTCGCAGGGCTACTCGACAGCACATAACAAAAACAACGTCATTGCAGAGTCTTAAAAATGTATTTTTTTAACAACAAAAATTCCATTATCATATCCTTTCATTTGTTGCTGTTGACTAGATGAGCTTATGACCACCAGCTGGTTTTCAGGAGGCTGTAAATTATGTGGGAAAAGATTGTTTCTCTTTGACCTTTGGAGCCTCTGGTGGATTAGGACTGTCAGAGAGGTGTGGTCTTTGGGTTAGCAAGGCCACTGCCTAGACTAGGCCACTAGAAGGTATCAGACCCTCTAGGTAGAGTTAAGGAGCCCAGGTGGTCTAGTGCATAATGTGCCAGAGGAATAACCAGCAGTTATCACATTTGAACAGTGATTCACATCAACCAGATGCTCCTCCAGATGAAGATGGACAGTCTCCTCTGATAAAGATTTACAGCCTCAGAAATCTAATGGAAGGTCTCTATGAATAGTTGGATTAGACTCACAGTGATGTTGTTTTTGATTGCCTTCCAGTCAAGCACGACTCATAGGGATCCTATGAACAAAAGGCCTGAAGCCCCTCTGCAACTATCAACATTTTTCAAAGTTCATAGTTTCCAGAGGTATGTTGTTTAGGAAGTGGGGGATTGACAATAATAAAAGGTTTAAGCTTTGCAGTCTGTCATCACTTTCCTCAGAAACTTTACCACTACCTCCACACGTTTCAAAACTGTTCATAGCTCAAGACCCATTCAGAAACAGGTATAGGACACAGTGTGCTATATGAGCCATTAAAAACTCTTTGGAGCATAGTTCTCTGTGTCACCCTTGGGATTGCTGCACGTTGTAATTGACTACTCCATTGGAGTATTATAGTTTGTTCTTTTATGGGTAGTTCTGTTAGATAGAAAAAGAGTTGAGGGGGAGAAAGATAAAGAAACTCAAAAAGTTGCAAATAAAGATACCATTTGACCCAGCAATTCCACTACTGGGAATATACCCTAAAGAGACCATAAATGACATCCAAGTAGATA
>NW_006399861.1:5579497-5589184 GCF_000299155.1 Elephantulus edwardii
GCAACTTTTTGAGAAAGCGCCATACCGCTTTCCACAGGGGTTGCACCATTTTACACTCTATTCTAATGTATTGTTGCCTGCCATTTAAACAGAACTGATTCTTAGCTCACCATCCACTGGATTTTCATCCAGAGGTTGTAAATCACAAAGGAGGAGATTGCCTGTCTCCTGCATGCAATTCAGTAGTAATTTATTATTGATTTGATGGATTCATGGGGTTGTTCTACTTAAGGAGAAATGGTGTACTTAATTGGCTTAACTCTAAGTTACAGCTTCATAATGTAGTGCAGCTGAACCACACATGATAGAGAACCCTGGAGGTGTATCTCTATTTAAAGAGGGAGTGTGGGGAGCATCAGTGATGTTACTTTAAAGGCAGTGAATACTGGGTAAGAAAAATATTAATGCCTGTAGCAGATTTAAGTAACTTACCATAAACAGCTTATGATAAATAGGGTTATTATTTTTAACTCTAGATAGCTTGACAGTTTGATTAAACTACTTTATGCTTATACTATACTGCCTCCTGTTTTTATTATGTTCCACCCTTGTTTTAATCTTGATTTAGTATATTATCATATTTCTTACTAGTAATATAATGATACATCATTTTTTGGTTACTTCAAAGTAATTATTCATAAAACAAATAGAGAAAACAAGAATTTTTTTCTTTTCCTCAGGTTTATTCGTATAGTGAATATCTTCTTTTTTTTTTTAGCCAATATCTCTTGAGGGTGTACTCCTGTATGTTGTGGACTGTGCCAGGTTCTAGAGAGGTAGAGTGAGAATTAAACAGAGATAGTCTTTGCCCAAATGGAATGTATGGTCTAATGGAGAATGCTAGGAACTAAATCTAATAAATGTTATAGAGGTGAGATATATTGTGCTAGAGTAGAAATTGAGACCTGATAGCAAAATGATAAATGGAAGTTATTTGTGCCAGGAGCAATGGACAACATTCCAGGCCTCAGGAAAAAGCATATACTAGGTGGTAGTGGGTATGGGAAAGACAAAGAGAGACCATGCATGCACAAATACACATAAAGAGTACAGAGAATTGAAGGGTACAGATGTCTGTACACTTTCTCCTCTTTTCCTTGCATCTGTTGGATTTACTTTTTCATTCTAAGACATTCCATTTCTAAGTCTAGATTTTTTTCATGTGTTTTTTCAGTCCTCACTAGCTTCTGCCATATTCTTGAACCATTGTTTGTCTTACATTCTTTACATCCACAGTTCGTTCGTTCGTTCTTTTTTCTTCAAATGTTGTTAAGTGCCATTGAATTGAGTAAAGACTCATAGCGACCTTATGAACAACAGACTGAACCCTGTTTGATGCTGTGCCGTCCTCACAATCTCTGATGTACTTGAGTCCATTGCTGTAGTCACTGTCAGTCCACTTACTTGAGAGTCTGCCTCTCTTTCCCTGATTTCCACTTTTCCAAGCATGATGTCCTTTTCCTAGGAATAGCCTCTCTTAACAACATGTCCAAAAGGTATGAGACAACACTTTATCATCTTTGCCTCCAAGGAGCACTCTGGCTGCATTTTCTCCAGGACATAACTGTTCTTTAGACAATTCATGAGATAGTAACTCTACTCCAACAACACAGCTCAAAGTCATCATTTCTTATGTCATCCTTATTCATTCTCTAGCTCTCAGATGCATAGCAAGTGATTGAAAAGCCCATGGCCTGAATCACACTCACTTTATTCCTCAAACTGACATCATTTTCTTCAATAATTTGGAGAGGTCCCTTCCTGATTGCAGACTTTCCCTGTGTAGTAAGTTTCTGAGTATTCTAACGAGTGTTGATTGTGGATCCAAGTTAAGATGAAGTCGTTGACAGTTTCAGTCTTTTCTCCTTCTATCATGATGTTGTCTGTTGGTCTAGTGGTTTGAATATTTGTTTTACTGGCATCGAGATGCTTTCCATATTGAAGACTGTACTCTTTGATTGTCTGCAGCAAGTGCTTCAATTCCTCTTCACTTTAAGCAAGTATGTCATTTATGTACTGTAGGTAGTTGATGAATCTTCTGATCCTGATGCCATATTCTTTTTCTAGAGCCCGTTTTATCAAACAATTTGCTAAGTGTACAGATCTGCAAATAGGCAGGTATTTAGAAATAGGCAAATGCATATTTATTTCTTCCAGTAAAGATTAAAAAAAAAGATTAGTTCATTGGGATGACTGCATATCTTGATAAAGCTTCAATGTACATGAAGCAAAAAGAAAATTAAAGGATATAATAAAAACTCACAATCAGGGTTGGATATTTTAACATCATTTCTCAGAAGTTCCTAGAACTAGGTAAAATTGGAACAATATATAAAAGTCAGTAGACATAAAATAATGAATGTGCAATTTCTGTGCCGAACACAAGATGGCAAAAGATACACAATACTTGCAGAAATGGACCTTTGCTTTTGCACATACACCATGATTTTACTCAGTGAATGTAATTTTCCCCTCATTTGTTTAAATAGATCACCACTAAGATTAACTGGTAAATAGTTAAAATAAGTAAGACTGTTGTGGCATAGTGCTAGGCAGTGAATTGAGTTGATTACTTTTCAGTAAATGTTCTGTTCATTTTTTACTTTGTATAACAGAGCATAATTCAGGAATTCAATGTTTTGAATATTTCTGTAAAATAAAAATTTTCCATGAAAATTAAATTTTCTTTAATATGCATATTTTTGTGATAGATGTAAAACTTTAGGTCTTTAGTCAGAGATAGTACCTTCAAAGCTATTGGCCATCCATCTAACTACAGCCATCCAACTATTATGAAAAGCCTAAAAATTATCTTGATATTTGAGCCCTCACTTTATGATAATAACATTATTATATAAGAAATACAATATAAAGAAAATACAGTAAATGTAAAATTTAAACTTGTAAGCCACAATATTAGGTCCTATCCTAACCCTACTGTGTCAGAATCTGCGTTTTGTCAAGTTTGAGAAATGCTGTTCTAAGAGACACACCATTAATTTCTTTATCTTGGTAATTTGAATTAATCTTTTTATAAATTAGACTATCAGAAACTTAAATACAAGGGCCTTGTTAACTTTTTCACAGTAAGTGCATGATTATATGAAGATTTACTGTTGTGCTCTTATACACATACACACACATGCAGTGGGGAAAATAAGAATATGCTACATGAAAAATATATCTGCATTTTGTTAACTTTAATCTATTGTGTGATCGTTATGCCCTGTATGAGGAATCATAATTATATCTGGATTATTTTTCAAAAGAACTGACAAGTCTTTTTTTAAAAAAAATCTTTAAAAATCAGATAAGACCACTGTTAGTATGCTTGTAAACAGCTAACACTGTTTAGCTACCTTAGAAAATCAGTATGTTTTCTTCTATATATTTTTATTTTTAAGCATTTTATATCCTATGCAAAGTTAAAGGAAGTAGCCTAGTGGGTAATGGTTTGCACTACCAACCTGAAGGCAGGTGGTTCAAATCTACCAGCTGCTCCAAGAGAAGAAGATGGGAAGTCTCTTGTATGATTTACAACTTCTGAAAACCCACTATAGGTTCAGCTATGAGTCTCTTTTAACTCAGTGGTAGAGAGTATAAGTCACACAAAATTAAAGGTAAATATTTTGCTGTAAGTCTTTATCAGTACCAATTGTGTTTTAAATTTTAAATTACTGAATGCAAATATTATACATGAAAAGTTACAGGTAGTATTTGCCAAAATGGATAATGTCTTTTTTATATATAATGGGTGCTCTAGTTTGAACTGGGCAAGTCCATTGTCAAGGACCTTTCCAAAATACTTAAAAGCAATTATGTGAGTTTGAAGACTAAGGTGCACCTTACTCAGGCTGTGGTCTTCTCAGTCACTTGCTACTCTTCAAAGAGTTGGACATTGAATAGGGATGACAGAACAAGAAATAAAGCCTTTGCATTGTGGTGCTGAAGGAGAGTACTGAATATCCTATGGATTGTCAAAAGAACAAGCAGGTATGTCTTAGAGAAAGTGCAGCCAGATTGCTCCTTGGGGGCAGAGAAGACAAAGTTTCATCTCTAATACTTTGGGCATATAGTTAGGTGAGGCTGTTCCTTGGAAAGGGACATCCTGATTGGAAGGAGGGAGAGGAAGACCTCCAATGAGATAAATTCACTGACACAGTGACTTTAGCAGTGGACTAGACTGTGCCAGAGATGATAAGGATAACACAGGAAAGAGCAGGGTTCAGGTCTGCTGTTCATGAGGTCGCTATTAGTTGTACTCAACCTGACAGCACCTAACAACAGCAAGCTTTCAAATACAGAAAAGGAATTACCTCTTGAATTCAGCATTTTTTTTTAAAGAAATTGCTGTGTTCTCAGATACTAAGCTGTTTAAGCAAAGGCTAGATGATGCTCTCTGCATAGATACTGTAAAGTTAAATTCTGCATTGAGTCAGGGGCCTTGCTAAATTGAAAATGTTTTTTGAATGCTTCTGCTCTAAAAATTCCACTCTAAATAGTAATTTAAAAAACTAACTAATAATTTTTAAAATGAGTAATTTTTTCAAAAACTCATTGGAAAGTTCTATACATATAACACAAAAAGATGACTTAATATAAAAAATATTAAAATGTATACTAGCTGTACATTCTGTCAAGAAACTAATGCTGCTGTTCTGAATGTTAGCTTTCAATTGCACTGCAGTCTTACTGAAGTGGACTAGCTATAAAATGTATCTCTAAATACTGCTTTAACATTAAAAAAATGTCTCTTTGGACATTAGAAAGTCTCTTCCTCATACAAATGTTGTGTTTTAGTTTCAATAAACTGCCTTTCCTAAAAGTACTAGGTTGTTTTTCTTCCTGTGCTTATATTAAGTTAGAATATTGAAAACAAAACAAATTATCAGCATAAATTATATGTGTATTTATCTCCCTGGTAGCACATTATTCAGCTTCTAACCAAAAAGTGGTGATATGAACCCACCAGCTTCTTGGGTGAAAAACATAATAATCTACATCTGTCCAACATTGTTGGTGTGTGTCGTAAATTTGGAACCAACCCACAGCTGACCCTTTTGCAGATTTTCAGAGGCAGGAAATTGCATCGAAGGAGATTGATTGCTCATTCTTCTCCCATGGAGTAGCTTCTGGATGCAAACTGTACATTTGGGATTGCAGTGCTCCTTCTTAGCATTAGACCACCAGAGCTCCCTTCTGTAAAATATACTGCCCTTGTCCCTTTTGTAAATCATACTGCCCCACAGGATTGCTAAGGCTGTAATGTTTCACAGACTTCGAAAAACTGTGCGGTGATTCTGTTCTGTCCTTTAGGGTCTTTGGGTGTCATAATTAATCGATCTATTTGTTATAAAACAAACCTAGTGGCATATAGTTGATCATGAATTGTAGCAACTTTTTTCAGGTTTCTTAAGCAAGAGAATTCAAACTATTGACCTATCAGTAAGTCCCTAACAACATGTTATATGACACCAAACCAAGTCCTTGCTGTTGAGTCAGAGTTCATCCTTCAACTGGTTCTCAGGAACAGGAGATTTCTCACCTTTCAACTGCAGGAAAGTCCACAACTGGTCTATGAGAAGCTGCGTAAGAAGTAGACCGTGAGGGTCAAGGGACTGGAATGCTCAAGCCAAGGCAGAGGTACCTAGCATACATACTTTTCCTTTGGTATCCAGTGAGCCTTCTCTGGGCAAAACGCAAGAAATAGACCTGATGAGTCCCAGAAGCTAAGAAACCAGAGTTGTAATTTTGGTCCAGTTCTGTCGCCACAGACTAGGTGACAGGCCATTCATGTCTGCCAGGCAGTAGTGAGGCTCTGACCACAAGATAGGGTCTAGTGTTCTGGCACTCAGACAAGGTCAAGAGGCATATATGAACAGGTATTTTATTATCTATATATATATACACTCATATATAAAGAAATTTAATCCATAATAATTTGTATAATGAACAACCTTGGACAGTATAGTTTCCCCTTCCTGAAGAAAGTACGGATTTGCTTCCTGTCCATTAGAAATTATTTGGGTTTGATAAACTGAAGCTTCCTCACCTTTAATGTAGCTCTTTAAGTGTAAGGTTTTACCTTACTCTTCACATATCCTGATGGGAAGTAGGGTTCAGAAAACCTTTCCAACCAGGATATCTTTTTCCAAGGACTGGCCCCACCTAACATAACCAAAGAATATAAGATTAAGTTTCATTTTCTTTGTCTCCTGGCTGCTCTTTCTCTAAGACATTTATTGTTAAATAAAAGTCTTTGGAAAGATTATGGGAACTTAAATAGTTTTTACAGATTTCAAGAAGTTAACATGAGATATTATTCCTTCTTGCTTTGATATAGGCTTTGTTTATAACGTCAGTTCATATATGGAATATCATCCTGGTGGAGAAGATGAGCTGATGAGAGCAGCAGGATCCGACGGCACTGACCTTTTCGATCAGGTAAAGTGCTGAATATAACGAGAGTTTAATATGGGAGAATGTTCTCACATTCACCAGTGTGACACAGGAGGGGAAAGAAGTTGAATAAATTTCAGATAAGTATGTTAAGTGCCGTCAAGTTTGCAACTCATTGTGGCCCTGTGAATGGGGGATCTGAACCTTGATCTATCCTCTGCCATCCTCTTTAATATGCTTAAGTGAATTTTGAATTATAGAAAGAACTCTGTTTAATTTCTCTTTGAATAGAGAGAGTTAACTCTAGGGTTAGAAGTCTGCTCTTAATTGCTATCTCCTCCACTGTCAAGTGTTTACTTGGTTTTCACTGAGGTTAGTAATGGTAGAAGACTTTCGAAGATTATGGCAGACAATGAAGATTAGAGGAAAGAGCTTTAGGGTCTGTAACTGACTGATTTGGTCACTTTAAACAGACCACTTCACTTCTTTGCTCTTTATCATTTTTTCATTTTGGAGTTCGTATATTCAGTCTGCCACATTGAGCTGCATGTGGATACACCAGGTAGAAAGTTAGGTGACTGATACTGTGTTGTTGTTAAATGCTATGAGGTAGAGCTGACCCATAGCTGAACCTCCAGCCGGTTGTCAGAGGCTATAAATCAGACAGGAGACAATTATACATTTGTTCTCTCTCAGAACAGCTAGCGTACTTGAACCGCTTGCCTTTGGGTTGGCTGTGCAATTCTGTACCACCATTTGGCAACCAAAAATCTACTGTCACTCTTGGAAAAATAGTTAATTAAAAAACTATTTTTCTGGAGTAATAACAGAGATTCTGTGTGAATATTTCAGAAGTGTTTCAGTTTCACTTTTTCCTAATTTTTACTCAAAAATAAGCAATAGTAATATTTACATGTCATGTTGTTGTTAGGTCTGTTGAGAGCAACCGTAGTAACCCTGTGAACAACAGCTCTGAACTCTGTCCTATCCTCACACTTCCTGACACACCAGAGCCCACTGCAGCAGTCATGGTGTCAGTCCACCCATTTGAGGATTTTCCTCTCCTTTGCCAACCATCTGCCTTTCCAAGCATCATGTCTGTCTCTAAGTAATATCATCTCCTAGCAAAATGCCTAAAGTATGTGAGAGAAACTTTAATCATCTTTGCTTCTAAGGAGCACTCTAGCTGCATCTTCTCCAAGACATACTTTTTTGTTCTTTTGGCTTTCCATGGCATGTTCAGTACTCTTTTCCAACACCATATTTCAAATGCATCAATTCTTCTCTGTCATCCTTATTCATTGTCTGCCTCTCAGTTGCATAGCAAGTGATTGGAAAGACCATGGCCTGAATCAGGTACTTTATAGTCCCGAAAGTGACATCATATCTCTTCAATAATTTAGAGAGGTCCCAGACTTCAAGCTTTCCTAGTGCAACATGTGTCCTGATTTCCTGACTGCTGGTACCAGAAGTTTTGATTATGAACCTAAGTAAGGTACAGTTATTGACAATCTCAGTCTTTTCTTGACATCTGTCATACTGCCTATTGGTACAGTGGTAAGAATTTTTTTGTGTGTGTGACATTGAGATATAATCCTTAATGAAGGCTGTATTCTTTGTTTGCTCTTCTGCAACAAGTGCTTCAAGTTCTCCTCACTTTCAGCAAGAAAGGCTGTGTCATCTGCATAATATAGGTTATCAATGCATCTCCACTAATCTTCATGCCACATTCTTCTTCATTGAATTTATCTTTTTGAATAATTTGGTCAGCATCAGATTGAATAGTTAGGGAAAGAGAATACAACTCTAACTCACTACCTTCTTAATTTTAAACTATGTAATGTTCTCTTGCTCTGTTCGCACAGCAGCTTTTAGGTCTAGGTATGTTTCACCTATAGGCACAATTAAGTGCTCTAGCACTCCCATTCTTCTCAGTGTTAGCCATAACCTGTTATTATCCACACAGTCAAATGGCTCTGCATTGTCAAGCATAAATAGACATTCTTCTAGTACTTTACTTTCAGCTAGGATTTATCTGACATCGGCATTTATATCTCTGGTGCCATGGCCTCTTTTAAATACTGCTTGAACAGTTCCATATCTATGTATTGTTCTAACTGTTTTTGAAGGATCTTCAACAGTATTTTGCTCACATGTGATATTAATGATATTGTTCAATAGTTTCTACATTCTTTTGGATCACCTTTCTTGGGAATGGGAACAAATATGGACCACTTCCTATCCATTGGCCAGACAACTGTCCTCCACAAAAAGAAAAGGAAAAACTAAAATGTATGTCAGATGAGATTCTGAAAATTGGACTAGAGCATTGAGAAACCTAACAAAGAGAAAACTTGTCAAAGTAAAAGAGTTGAACAGAAAATTTCAAAAGGGCAGCTTGAGAGGACAAAGCAAAGTATTATAATGCTGAGAGCTAGAATTGGAGAATAAAAAGGGAAGAACTCTATATTTCTCAAGGTGAGAGAAATGAAAAGCAAATTTAACAATTGAGTTGCAATAATTGTTAAGATGCTATGGGCAATATGTTGAATTATCTAGGAAGCATCAAAAGGAGATGGAGGAAATACACAGAATCACTGTACCAAAAAGAATTGACTTACACTGAAAAATGTCAAGAAGTACCATATGGGTAGGAGACAATGGTAGTGAAGGAGGAAGTTGAAGCTGCCTTAAAGGCATTGACCAAAAATAAGGCTCCGGATGCAGCCCTGGATTTGCTTACCAGTTTATGGACGAAATTTGGAGGACTGCTGTCTGGCCAGCATGTCATATAAAACATGCTTTATACTTTCACCTTCTTAAATTATTATTTTGAGACAGTGATCTTCTTCTAAAGAGTTTATCTCATATATAGTGATTTTGTATTTTAATGACTGCTAACCTTATAGTAGTAGGTTTATATAATTTGAGATAACTGAAATCAGATTGGATTCTTTTTTTAAGATTACCAAATACAATTTGATAATCTTTTCCTCATACCTTACAGTTCATTTTAGGATTTAATTTTTCTATTTAGCTTGGCAGAAAGGTAATTAATATATGTTATGTTTAAATGTCTATGAGGAGAAGTGTGGCGTTAGGATTGGTGGACGATCTATCAACAATCTGCGTTATGCAGATGACACACCTCTGCTCGCTGAAACTGAGGAGGACCACATGCACTTACTGCAGAGGGTCAAGGACTGCAGCCTTCAATATGGACTGAGGCTCAATGTCCAGAAGACAAAAATTCTCACCACTGGATCAATCGGTAGCATCAGGATGGAT
>NW_006399861.1:5589284-5592381 GCF_000299155.1 Elephantulus edwardii
TGGGGGTAAGGGGTGGGGTTTGGGGAGGTGCGGGGGGCGGGGATTGTGTACCAATGAGGGAGTTTTTCTTTTGCTTTTCAAGGAGAGGAGCAAAAGGGAGGGGGGAGGGGTTTGTGCGGGTAGAAGGGTGCAACAATGAATGAATGGAATCCCAAAATCTCTGAAGATGTTCATTGAAATGAAAAATAACCTAAATTTAAAAAAAAAAGAGAGAGAAAGAAACTGGCCCCAAGAAACCAGCAGGCCTTTATTGCAAAGTCTGAGAGGGATACCAAGTGACCAGGGAGCGGAGAAAGTAAAAATGGTGCCCCAGCAGTCAAGAACTGCCTTTTCTACAGGGGCTTTAGGAAGTGGTTTTAGAGAGGGATAGGAGGACTAGGGAGGACCAAGCCTTACCAGAATTCATTGTCTGGTCTGGTTTTTATCTGGCTGCTTTAGATGTTATCAGGTTTCTCAAAGAGTTATCAGGCCTGGGGGCAACAGTCACATCATCCCTTCAAGTTCTCACTGCATTCTTAGCAAACAGATTTTCCTAGTGATTTCTACTGTTGAGAGCCCTGGTGGTCTACCAGGTAAGGCAACTATTCTGTTTCTTTTAACTATATCAAGTCTCAAGGATCCCTTAGAAGTACAGTATTTAAGTGCTTGTCTGCTTACTTAAAAGATTGGCAGTTTAAACTCAGGAGGAGTTTCACTTTGGTGAAAGTGGGCTGAGGCTCATTTGGTGTCAGCACCAAAAGGGTAGGATATTTATCCATGCTACATCAGCTGTGTAGTGTAGTCCCAGCAGTTTGAAGAGTCTGAAACCATTTTCCATTATTTTAGCACTCCCCATCTTAGCTCCTGTGTGGGTCAGAAAACTTTGTTTAAGGGGAAGGAGATTATTTCCTATTACCTAAACACAAAGACCTATTGAGGTAGGGTTAGACAGGTCAGCAAAATGAAGTCCCTTTGGTTTCAGCCTTAGAGTCTGAAGATGTAACTTTTCTAAGTCATAACAGTGTCAGAACCAAGCTTGGAACTTTTTGGCCTCTAGAATCAATACTGTTCTTACTAGGCTATGATAACATTTTGATGAGAATTTGTGTGACAGGATAAGGCCTACCCTTTGGCTCAGATATTTTAAATAGTGTTCTAGTTGCTATTTATTATTCTAATACGTGTCTTGTTATTTCTCTTGAGTTGAAATCAACTCATAGCTGATCCTCCAGTTGTTGTTGGGCCATCAAGTTGCCTGCGGCTTATAGCAACCCTGTGTACAACAGCCCTAAATCCTGCTCTATCCTGTGCCAATCTTATTGTCTGTGTTACACCTACCCCTAAAGCCCAGTCACTAAGTCAGTCCATCTCATCGGGGTCTTCCACTCTGTGCTGTCCCTCCACTCTCCCAAGCATGACGTCCCTCTCCCAGAACTGGTCACTCCTTGCAACATGTCCAAAGTATGTCGGATGGAACTTCAGAATCCTTGCCTCCAAGGAACAGCCTGGCTATACCTTCTCCAGGACAAACTTGTTTGTTCTCCCAGCAGTTCATGGTATATATTCAATACTCTTCTCCAACACTACAGCTCAAAGGCATCAGTTCTCCTTCTGTCATCTCTGGTCATTGTCTCCAGCTTTCTGATCCACCAGTAGGTTTCCAAAACTACAAATCACATGGGAGGAGTTTGCCTATCTTCCTTCTAAGGAACAGCTGCTAGATTCCAACTACTAGAGAGATGAGGCCTTTGCGTTGGTAATGTAGCTCCCTACAGATGATGCCTTCAACCCTTTAATATAGCTATGTAAATTTGCTGTATAATCCCCAGTATAACTATATACTTCTGATTCAGCAACAACAATTTTGACAATCTCTTGAAACTGTAAGTAGATTTGTAAAAAGGTTAGATTGTCTTTTATTACCGTCTTTAAAACCAAGAATAAGAATAATGAAATATCTTGAAGGCAAGGAACAAAGTCCTTGGAGCCAAATGTAATTCTTTTGTTTTCCTTTTTTTTTAGGTTCCTTTAAAACAGGGCAGAAGTCTTATGGATTGGCTTCGACTGACCAAAAGTGGAAAGGATCTGACAGGGCTGAAGGGAAGCTTAATTGATGTAACTGAAGAAGAACTTAAAAAACACAACAAAAAAGATGATTGTTGGATATGCATAAGAGGTAGGTAGTATTTCATACGTACAACGGAAAATACTGATTGCATTTTCCAATTTTGCTTTATAACTCCTTGATGATGTTATTTTGGGATATGGTTCACAATTAGATGACATAACTGTGCCTTGTACTGGATTGTAAATGAAAAAATTCTGACATTCTTTGCTCGCACCGTATTTTAAATTAGTAAATTCTTCTTTAGTCTTCCGTATTTTTCTAGCTTTGGCATGCATATGAGGTGATTGCAGAGAGCTTGACTTGGGTGAATGACACCTTAGTCACCAAAGTGGTACTTTTGCTTTTTAGCACTTTGAAGAGGTGATTGTGCAGTAGTACATTTGCCCAGTCTGTACGGCATTTGATTTCTTCACTGCTGCTTCCATGGGCATTGATTGCGAATCTAAGTAAAATGGAATCCTTGACAGCTTCATAGTAAGTTAGAAATCTCAAGTTCATAATGAATGTTTTACAGAGAATGGCCAGATTAGTGTCTGATAAAAGCAGACATTATGTTAGTTCACATCTTTTCATCTAGGAAAGATGGAAAACTCATGAAGATCCAGAGCTGTACATCCATAGTAGTTAGTGGCCCTGCATCATCCACTCATTGTTAAATATTACCACTATTTTTCATTGTAAAGAGGAAGATAATTGTATTCCTTTATTGTACAAAGCAGCTTCCTCTCTCTGGCTAAGTATTTTCTGTTAAAATGAGTTAACTGGCAGTCATTTTCTCAGGAAAATATGTCAGCTGGTGTAGGCTACAGACATATTAGAGTAGAAAGCCACCTGCAGAAAATTTGCTACATGAAACTTTCATTTCTTAGTGATAAATGTGGTATTAAAATATTATATATTTATGAAATACTTGAGCACCACAACAAGATAAAGGTAAATAATCCAATAGAAAAATGGGCACAGGATATGAACAGGCACTTCACCGAAGAC
>NW_006399861.1:5604916-5605659 GCF_000299155.1 Elephantulus edwardii
AGGGTTTAGGGCTATTGTACATAAGGTCGCTATTAGTCGCAAGCGACTCGACGGCACATAACAACAACAACAACGTTTAAATGTATGTCTCCTACTTACATGGCAAAATCTTGTGTGTTAATATTCTCTTTAGATTGGAGGAGATCCATATTTGTACTTTGATCTTAGTAGCATTCTCCTTGGGAGAGTCTTTTTGCTGTTTTAAGGCAAGTTTCTCTTGTCATTTGATATGTTGCTATCAAGCAGTGTAAGCCAAATAGAAGGTTTGCCCAGGAACTCGTACTTTTCTCTTATATCTGCCCTGTAACTTCTTGATAGAAATTTCTCTTTTCATAGTAATCTTCAGAAAAATCTAGTTTTATTTATACCCCTGGATGTTAGAGAAGGTTAGAGAAGTCACAAAGCCTGCTACATTGTTAAGGTTCTTTGGCAATTTAAGGAATACTTTAGTTAATAGACTGCTGTGTTCTTGGCTTCATTAAGGCCAGTTATGTTTAAATTATTTATGTGTTTTGCCACAGAAGGAAACAACTTTATGCTTGAGAAACTACAGTGAAACATCGTGTATTTTTAAAAATAATTGAGAATTTACAGGTGCTGATAATATACATTATATAAAGAGTATTCCAGGCCATGATCTTTGCAATCACTTGTTATGCGTCAGAGAGCTGGACAACGACCAGGGGGGAGGACAGAAGGAGAATTGATGCTTTTGAGCTTTGGTGTTGGAGAAGAGTGCTGAG
>NW_006399861.1:5606089-5622459 GCF_000299155.1 Elephantulus edwardii
AGAGCAAAGAAACACTGCATGGTTCAAAATTGGGAAGGGTGTACGCCAGGGATGTGTCCTATCTCCATACCTTTTCAATCTATATGCAGAACAGATTGTCCAGGAGGCTGGGCTCTGTGAGGAGAAATGTGGCATTAGGATTGGAGGAAGACTCATCAATAATCTGCATTATGCAAATGACACAACCCTGCATGCTGAAACTGAGGAGAACCTGAATCACTTGCTGCGAAAGGTCAGGGAATGCAGCCTTTGGTATCAATTAATGCTCAATATCAAGTAAACAAAGAGCTCACCACTGGGCTGATTGGCAGCATCATGATGGATAGTGAAGAGATTGAGATTGTTAACAGCTGTAGTTTGCTTGGCTCCACAATCAACACTCTTGGCACCAGCAGCCAGGAAATTAAAAGACATATTGCATTGGGAAAGTCTGTAGTGTGAGACCTCTCTAAAGTACTGAAGAGTAATGATGTCAGTCTGGAGACTAAGGTGTGCTTGATACAGGCCATAGTCTTTGCAGTCACTTGCTATGCATCAGAGAGCTAGACAATGACTAGGGATGATAGAAGGAGAATTGATGCCTTTGAGCTGTGGTGTTGGAGAAAAGTATTGAATAAGCCATGGACTGCTAAGAGAACGAACAGGTTTGCCCTGGAGAAGGTGAATCCAGGCTGCTCCTTAGAGGCAAGGATTCTGAAACTTTGTCTGACATACTTTGGACATGTTGCAAGGAGGGACTAGTCCTTGGAGAGGGATATCATGCTTGGGAAGGTAGAGGGACAGCACGAGAGAGGAAGACCCTCTATGAGATGGATTGATTCAGTGACTGGGGTAATCGGGGAGGGTGTGTCAGAGACAATGAGATTGGCAAAGGATAGAGCAGGGTTTAGGGCTGTTGTACATAGGGTCGCTATGAATTGCAGGCAACTCAACGGCACATAACAACAACAATATAATTCCCTTACTAGTCATTTTGTTTGTTTCCAAATCCTGGATTATTTCCAGCCATTTGTTGTTATAACTGGTGGCGGTTTTAGGTGCTATTAGGTTGGAGAAGATTCATAGTGATCTTGTGAACAGCAGATCTGAACCTTGACCTGTCCCATGCTACCCTCTTCATCTCTGACACCCTTGAGGTCATTGCTGCAGCTACCATGTCAGTCCCGAATTGTTAAGGGGCTTCCTCTCATACTCACCCTTCACCTTTCCTGGCGTACTATCCCTTTTCAAGGAACAGCCTCTCCTAGCAACATACCTAGAGTATCTGAGATGAAGCTTCACCTTACTTGTGTCCAAGGAGCACACTGCTTGTACTTTCTCCAAGACATAATTGGTTTTTTGGCAGACCATGGGATATTCAGTATTCTTCTCCAACATCACAAATCAATGTCATCAGTAATTCTCTCATTATTATTAATTGCCGGGCTCAGATGCATAACAAATGATGGAAAAGACTGAGGCCTGAATCAAGCACATCTTAATCTTTAAACTGACATCCTAGCTCCTCAGTAATTAGGAGAAGTCCCCCAACAGTGGACTTGCCCAATTCAGTATATCTCCTGACCTCCTGACTGATGGTACCTAAGGTATTGGAATTATTGACAATTTCAATCCTTCTTCCTTCTATCATGATATTGTTTATTGGTCCAGTGGTGAGGAATTTTGTCTTCTTGATGTTGAGATATAATCTATATTGAAAGTAGTAATCTTTGATCTTCTGTAACAAGTGTTCCTCACTTCGAACAAGCCTGCTGATAAATTAAATATCTTGGAGCATGTGAGCTTTCCCTGGATCACTGAGAGAAATGGCTGCTTATTTTAAAACTTTTTATTGGGAAAGTGCCCATGAGACGGTTGGTTGTTTACATTTAATTCCCACCAGTTGTATATGGAAACTAGTATTTGAAGTTTGTCCCTCTTGAAATAACAGATTCACTGTTAATTTTCAAGACTATATTTGTTACATACCAAATTGTAAAAATGACCTTTCATGAAAAACACACCCTACTCAGTTCTCAAAGCATGACTTGTTTATGTAATTTTCCTCAGGGAACTCATATTCAAGTTTTGTCACAGAAATGTTTTTTAGTATTTCTCACTTATGTTACCCAAAACATTAAAAAAGGCAAGTACATTGCAGATGAACCTAACTAGGACACAAAAGACCCTTTACAAAGAAAACTGCAAACACTTCTATGAGAAACAATATAAACATCTAAAGAAGTGGGAAAATATTCCCTGTTTATGGTTAGGAAGACTCAATGTAGTGAAAATGACAGTCATACAAAAAGCAATCTACATGTTCAATGCAATCCCAACACAGATACCAAATTCATTTTTCAAGGAAATTGAAAGGGAAATATTCAAGTTTATTTGGAGAGAAAAGAGACCATGAATAAGCAAAGAACTTTTGAGAAACAAAAATGAAGTAGAAGGCATAGCAGCACTCCCTGACTTCAAAACCTCCTACATAGCTATAATAACCAAAACAGCATGGAACTGGTACAATGACAGGCCCATAGAACAGTGGAACAGAATTCAGAACCCAGAAAAGACCCAACTATCTCTGGTCAACTTATATTCGACAAGGAAATAAAACCTATCAAATAAGGAAACAAAAACCTCTTCAACACATGGTGCTGGCAAAACTGGACTGGTATGTACAGAAAGCTGGAACAGGATCCATGTCTCATACCGTACACCAACTCAACTCACGGTGGATCCGAGACCTGTGAGTAAAACCTAAAACCATAAAGTTCATAATAGACAAAATCGGACCAAATTTGGAAGGCGTAGTCTTTAGTATAAAGAGACTGACAAGTATAGCCAGAAATGCACAATTTAGGGGGAGAATGAGACCTTCTAAAGATTAAATCCCTGTGTGCATCAGAACCTTTTTCCAATAGGGTGAAAAGAAACTCTACTGACTGGGGAGAAAAAAAACCAAAATAAAACATTTGGCAATACCATCTCAGACAAAGGTCTCGTAATAGAAGTTTACAGAATACTACAGGGTTCAGGACTGTTGTTCATGGGGTTGCTATGGGTCATACTCAGCTCAACAGCACTTAACAACAACAGCAACACCATCAGGCCTTCACAAGAAAAGAATTGATAACCCAATTACAAAATGGGTAAAAGACATTGAAAGAATTTTCACAGAGGAAAATATTCAAATAGCCAGTAGGCATGTGAAGAAATGCTCAAAATTCACCGGCAGTAAGAGAGATGCAAATCAAAGTCATAATGAGATACCATCTCACCCCAGTATTAGTGGCAAAGTTTAGCAGGTAAGCAAGCAATAAATGTTGGAGAGTATGTGGAGAGGTGGGAACCGGCATACACTCTTGGTGGATTGTAAAATGGTACAATCATTTTGGAAGGCAGCTTGGAATTTCCTTAAAAAGCACAACATAGAAACTCTGTATGACCCAGCTATTGTGCTATATAAAACTGTTTGAAGAGTTGTACACCAATGTTCATAGCAGTGTTATTCATCATGACAAGAACATGGAAACAGCCTAAATGTCCAGTCACAACCAAATGGGTTGAGAAATCATGATACATTAACACAATAGAATATTATGCAGCACACAGGAGCAAAGATTTTGAAAAATACTATATAATTTTGGAGAGACTGGAGAGCATTATGCTGAGTGAAATAACTCAGTCTCGTACGAACAAATACTGTATAGGTTCATTATTGTAAAAATAGAAGGACAACTAGTAAAACCTGTATGAAGATCCAGTGGGGGAAGGAGTAGAAGAGCAGAGGGGTGAGGGTGAGTAAGGGGGAAATCACAGAGTTGCATAATTTGGTGGGTAGAGGGAGATGGTAAAGGACATGGGAAAGATCCAGTGGGGACCTGAAAAGATAGGATAATGTAGACATAGTCCAGTGGTGATTAATTTCATAAAACACAATGTTTAAATCATTGTATGAAAAGTAATGTCCGTGAAGGAAAGTTGCTTAATTAATTCTTAATTAATCACTTAATGAATTCTTAAGTGAAAATGACTCTTGTTTTAATCACTTTAGCTCCTTGATGGTGAAGAATACTATGATTCTTAGTACAATTTAGGTTTCACTGATTGTGTGAAGACACCGGTAGTTATTCTGTTGCTTTGGTACTATTAGTGCAAGCTGAACAGCAGTGAAAAAAGGTAGACAGTACCCAGTATTACTATAAAGCTATTTTAAACCCCCTAGACACCTTGGGTGTCGGAGACACTCTCAGAGCTTTTAAATTGACACTTTGAGAGTACTGTTCTAAATGTCCTTGTCTGTATTTTTTTTTCCTTGTTACTCCCTTATTGACTGATTGACTCACCATGGATATTGGAAACCACTGAAATGCTCTACTGCAATCAAAAGATTGGAGGTTTAAGTACCCTGGAAGAAAAGTCTGACAATCTTTTCCCTGAAAATCCACCAGTGAACACTGTGAAGCACAGCTCTGCTCTGCTGCAGGTGACGTCACTGGGAATCAGAATCGATTCAGTGACAAATGGTTTTCAGAGCAGTTTAGAATGCTTTGTTTTGCATACAATAAAATTAGAATGCTTTCATGATTAAATACATGCTGCTTTTCTGTCCTCTGTTAGGTTCATCGTTGGGTCAATTATGAATCGATGCTGAAAGAATGTCTTGTTGGCAGAATGGCCGTTAAACCTACTCTTTCTAGAGGTGAGTGGTGCTAACTCAGCCTTAAAATTGGCACTGGTATTTGTCACACATGGACCTTTGGAAAACTTAAATTTCCACAAATAAATAATGAATAATATTTTTCACTGATCTCCTAATCTAATCCCTGTAAAGATTTTTTCTTTGCTCTTTCTCTACAATAAAATAATGATTTTACCTTAAAAATCAGACGTATTTTGTTGGGGATAATTTATGGGAACATTCTGGAAGGGAAAGAATATTACTCTTGAGTTTATCATTAGTTTATTATAGTTTATTATTTTTATCTAGTTTTAAAGTTGCATAGAAAATTAGGTACTTTACTTGGTCAGTGTTGATTTTTAAGACTAGTTTTTAAAATTTATTTTTAGAATTTACAAGTAGTAAATTCATGTGATTTAAACTTTTTTTCTTCACCCATATTATTTCTCTTTGCCTTGCATTCTGCTATATCTTTTGCATCTTGTGAAAAACCCATGCTCTTATTCTAGACTATGTTCAAACAGTAACCTGATTTTTTTATGTTCTGAACTGGGGCTCTACAATTTAGGTCGTGCTTTACTTTTCCTGTGTTCCTTTTGAGAAAACACCCTTTGATAATTTCAGACATAGGAGTAGTTACTTCTAGCTGTGAAGACCTTCCCCTCACCCAAGCACTTACACACATACTTGGAACTTAGGGCCACATGTGGATTTTAAGGAATGTCACAGGCTGAGATATGGCAAGGGGTTGAAACAAACACCCTTACCTATTAACCGTTAATTTTATAACTCTTTTTTTAAAACGAATTTCTATAATTTATTTAACTATCTCCTACCATAATACAGTCTGATTTCTCTGTACAGAGTTAATTTCTCTGATAATATTTTTAAACACTTTTTTAAATTGGTTTGCTTAAAAATTTTGTACACGTTGTGTTTCACACTATGACTTGTTCATATTGTTTTTATCACTTTTTTAATTATGTTTTATAAAATGAATCACCATTGGACCCATCATTACTCTGTCTTTTCACCCAAATCCTTCCCATTTTCTTCCCCCTTTCCCTCCCCACATCAAACTGCAACCCTGTGGTTTCATCCCAACCCATGCTAACCCCTCTGCTCCCACTCCTTCCCCCCTTGTGTTCCTATACATTTTTTTACTAATTATCCTTCTATTTTTAAAATAATTGACATTTCCTCAAAAAACGGAACGTAGAAACTCTGTATGACCCAGTTATTCCTTTACTAGGAATATACTCCAAGGAAATTAGAACTGAGATACAAATGGAGATTTGTATACCATTGTTCAGAGCAGTGTTACCATCTTAAGAACATGGAAACAGCCCAAATGTCCATAACTGAATGGAACAAGAAATTGTGGTACATTAACGCAGTGTATGTAGCACTCAGGAACAATGATTTTGAAAAATACTACATAACTTGAGAGAGACTGGAGAGCATTATGGTGAGTGAGCTAACTCAGTCTCATAAGGACAAATACAGCTTACGACCATTATTGCTTTTTAAAATTTATTTTATTTTATTAATTTTAATGAATATTTATAGAGATTCTGGATTTACCTTTATTCATTGTTGTACTTTTTCAATTCTTAAAGGCTATGTAATCTCTAAATGGAAAGACATGAAAATCAGTCTTGTCAGGCACAGAGGTAGATACTGGAATGTTTTGTCTGCCTTGGCTTTGTTCATGAGATAGTGGGAAGAAGAAGAAAGTTTTCTTTGAGAATACTTTACCACACTCCTACTCAGCCCTGGAGGCTTAGTGGTGAAGAGTTGTGCTGCCAGCCCAAAGGCAGGTGGTTCAAATTGGTCAACTGCTCTGAAGGAGAAATGGGGAGAGTC
Organism: Elephantulus edwardii; assembly: GCF_000299155.1. Lineage (NCBI taxonomy): Eukaryota > Metazoa > Chordata > Mammalia > Macroscelidea > Macroscelididae > Elephantulus > Elephantulus edwardii. The sequence continues at coordinate 5,612,622 of NW_006399861.1, forward strand.
TCTGCCCATGTGATTTTACAGCCTCTGAACACTACAGCCTCTGAACACTTGGTGAACTGTCAACTATGAGTCAATACCATCTCAAGAGCACATAACACAACAGCAACTCACGTAAGTGTGAGAATCCAAATATAGTAGAAACCTTAAACTAAGAAATAAAATGGTCATTGGTGATGAGTTTTCCAGGCTGCCTATTAGATGCGTATACACAATTTTAATGAAGAAACTCACACTGAACTTATTCCCACACATATAGCTCAGTCATTTATGAGTGAGTATTTGAGCATGTTAAGACACTTGTCAGCTACTAAATATTTAAATCAGAAAAAACTGAAATTCTATCAATCTTAACTTTGTGTTTTTACTTACAACTGAAAAATTTAGCCCAGGGTCATCATTGTATGCAAAACATTGTTTCTTCTTCTTTAAATTCAAATTAGTAATGAAAACTCTCCTAATCTCAGGAAAGATGAAACAATTTATCATTATATAATAAACATTAAGAGAACACACAAGGAAACAAATCACCAGAAACAAGTAGTAGTAGAATTAGACCCTTGTTGTTATGTGCCATTGAGTCGCTTGTGACTTTGTGCGACCCTGTGTACAACAGCTCTAAACCCTGTTCTATCCTGTGCTACCTTTAATTGTCCCTGACACACCTATCCCCATTGCCCCAGTCACTGAATCAATCCATCTCATCGAAACTCTTCCTCCCTGTGCTGTCTGTTCACCCTCCCAACTATGACATCCCTCTCCAGGGACTGGTCCCTCCTTGCAGCATGTCCAGAGTAAGTCAAACAATGCTTCAGAATCCTTGCCTCCAAAGAGCAGCCTGGTTTCACCCTCTCCAGAATGAACCTGTTTGTTCTCCTAGCAGTTTATGGTTTATTCGGTAACCTTCTCCAACACCATAGCTCAAAGGCATCAATTCTCCTTGTATCATCCATAGTCATTGTTTAGCTTTCTAACTCAAAGCAAGTAATTGCAAAGAATTAGACTCTAGAATTTTACTATTTTTTCTTTCTCTTTTTCTGTCTGTCTCTCTCTTTGCTGATGAGTTGTAACCCATAACCCACTCTCTAATGAGTTTTTAAGAGGCTTTAAATTCATGAGAGGAGATTATCTTTCTCCCTCAGAGCTGCTGATGAATTTGAACCACCAGGAAGGCTCTGCTCTTGTGTTAGCAGTGCAGCTCCTTGTGGGCTACACCACCAGAGCTTCCTGTGTTACCAGATGTTGTTGTTGCTCTTGTGTGACATTGGGTCAGAACCAACCCATAGCTGACTCTCCATCAGATTTTTAGGATCCATAAATTGCATGGGAGGAGATTCCCTATCTTTCTCTTGTGGAGCATCTGGTGGATTCAAACGACATATTTTTGTTGGCAGCACAGTTTGTTACCAGTAAGTCATTAGAGCTCCTTATATTATACACAAAATAATTATGTTTAAAATATTTAGGCAAATGAGAATTAATTGATAGCATGAGTTTAAAAAATTGAGAGACTATGAATTAAAAATGCTTAACCAAATAATTAAATGGATTATAAATGATAAAAGAATTTCATGAACTGAAAGAACAGCAGAAATAAATTGGGGCCAGAGATACACACATACACACAAAATAGAAAAATAGGCAGGATTCAGTTTTGTTTTGTGACTTTAACCTCAGTAAGAGAAATATGCAGGAGACAAGGAAGAAACTCATAATAAGGCAGAAATAAGAACAGAATAGAAATAAGCAATATCTTAAGGGATAAAGCTTTGCAAATTTTCCAATATTGATAAAAGTTCCAAATACTCAAGTTAGCAAATTAGCAAATTCTAAACAAGATAAAGTAAAAGGAATTTCAGATCATCTAAAATAATGCCAAATTTTAAAAATAGCCAAAGGGAATATGTTTACTAACAAAGCAATGATTAATACATTGTCAATTAATTTGCCACCTATCTGCTAATTTGATTCTCTAATCTGAGTTTAGGGAGCTCTGGTAGCCTAGTAGGTCGAGAGTTGAACTCCTAATCCAGAGGTGACGCCTCTCTGTTGATTTGAATCCACTGATTTCTGAAATCTCACCAGAGGGTCAGCTATGAGTCAGTATCAACTCAATATTAGGAGTGAATGAGTCTAAACTTGTTATTGTTAGATGTCATCTAGTTGAGTGTGTCTCAAAGTGACCATGTGAGCACCAGATCTGAACCCATCCTGTCCTGTGCCATCCTCATCATCTCTAATACACTTGAGTCCACTGTAGCAGTCAGTGTCAGTTCATCTTGTTGAAGTTCTTCCTTTGTTTTGCTAACTTTATACCTTTCCAAGCAAGCATACCTCTTTCCAAGGAGTAGCTGCTCCTAGACAAAGCTTCACCATCCTTGCCTCCAAGTAGTACTCTGGCTGTGCTTTTTCCAAGACATACTTGTTTATTCTTTGGACAGTCCATGGGATGCTGTGTACACTTAACACGACAACTGAGAGACATAAATTCTTATACTCTCATCCTTATTCATTGTCCAATTCTAAGATGCATAGCAAGTGATTGAAAAGATCATAGTCTGAATTAGGTGCACCTTAATCTCCAAAATAATGTCATTGTTCCTCATTAATATGAAGAGGTCCTTGACATCGGAGTTGCCCAATACAATGTCTCATGATCTACCAAGGGTGCTGATTGTGGATTTAAGTAAAATGAAATTGTTGACAATTTTCAATCTTTTCACCATCTATCATGATATTGCTTATTGGTCTAGTGGTGAGGATATTTGTCCTCTTGATGTTGAGGTACTATCCATATTGAAGGTTCTAGTCTTTGCTCATCCACAGCAAGTGCTTTTAGTGTTCTTATGTCATTTGCATAACTTAGATTGATGATGAATCTTCTGATCCTGATGTCACATTCTTTTATAGAGTCCAGCTTCTCTAATGATTTGTTGAGCATGCAGTTTGAATAAGTGTGGAAAAAGTTTTTAACCCTGACACACAGCTTTTTTGATTTTAAACTATAAAGTGCTCCTTGCTCTCTTTGGACAACAGCTTCTTGGTCTTGGTATAGGTTTGATATGTATGTAATTAAATGTTTCTTCTCAGAGTTAGCCACAGTTATGATCCACATAATCAAAGGTTTGCATCATCGATAAAACACAAATAGACATTCTTCTGGTATCCTCTGCTTAGAACCCAACTGATACATTGATATCCCTGGTTTGATTGTTTGTTCTAAACTCAGTTTGGTTTAGAATGTGAGTGTAATGCTCTAGACATTTTTGGATGATCTTCAGCTATATTTTGCTTGCATGTGATATTAATGATGTTGTTCAATACTTACTTAGTCTAAACTTACTAACCATTAATTTGCTAGAAGAAGAATCATAACCTCTTTAAAGTAACAACAGAAAATAACTGACAACTTAAAGTCATTCTGACAAGGATGAAAAAAGTACTTAAGATTGGTAAAGAGCGAGTAAAAAGCTAGAAACATCCATTGGAACTAAAATCAGGATGGTTGAGGAAACAGAATTCCAGACTAAGGTCTAATAAGAACTAAATTATAACATTCTCCTTCTCACCATATGGTTCAGGAATATGAACATGTTTTTTTTTACTCTGAAGTTTAGACTCTGAGGCAGATTATTATCAAGCAAAAAGCTCGTTGTGCTGATTATAATCCTTTGTTTAAAAGATTGTGGTTTGTATTATGCTTTAAAAATTTATATCAATAATGAATAAAAGCAAGGTTTTCTTTTGGTGGTGGTATTAGTGGCATGTTTATAAGGTTGGTAGGTAGGCAGTGGAGAACCATCTAGGATGGCACAAGCCGGGGTACCTCTGTAGAGTCAGGGAAGGCACCCAGATTCAACGGCACATTAATTCCCATCACTGCCACTCTGAGAAATGACCTGAGTGGATACCTTTTGAAGCAAAAACAAGAATGTGACCTGAATTATATTGTGAGGAGTTCACTTTCAAGGTAAGGAAGATTCTTAGATGAAAGTAGGTGGTAGGGAGCCAAGAAATCTTCTGGCACTGCCAAATCACTCAAAAGAATATAATAGTGGAATGGATTGAGAAATTGTGGTACATTCTCACATTGTAATACTATGCAGCACTCAGGAGCAATGGTATTTTAAAATACTGTATAACATGGGAGAGACTAGATAGCATTATATTGCATAAAACCATAAATACTGCATAAGATCATTATAGTAAAACTAATAGTAAGATGTGGATAAAAGTTGAAAGAGAAAAGAGAAAGGATCACAGAGTTTGATGGACAGAGGGAAGGGGGTGAAGGAATTAGGATAGATGTAGTGGGGACCTGAAAAGACTGGGTGATAGTGGGCATAGATCAGTGGTGATTAATTTTATATAACAGAGTGTATGGGAATGAGTGTATAAAATACAATGTGAATAAAGAAATGTGTGAAACACAATGTACCTGAATGAAACATAATGTATACAAATTTTGTAAGCAAACCAACATAAAATTGGAAAAAAATTTTAAAAGGACAAACAAAAGCACTAATAAAAAATAAACTCACTGGCATCAAGTTGATTGCGATTCATAATGGCACTGTGTTGTTGTTCTTATTGTTGTTAGGTGCTGTCAAAGTGACTACAACTCATAGCAACCCTATAAATGACAAATCTGGGCCTTGCCCTGTTCTGACCATCCTCATGCTATACGATAGAGTGAAACTGCCTCATAGGGTTTCCAAGGCTGTACATGTTAATAGAGATGGATTGCCTCATTTTTTTCTCACAGAGCAGCTGACATGTCCAGCCTGCCTTGACCTTTCATTTGTCATCTCAACACTTTACCCTTGTCACCAGGACTTTTCATGAGATTAGAAAGTGGTACATTTTGAACTTTAGGACTAAGATTCCTGTTAAGACAGACCTCAGTCTGATCTTTACATAGTCCCAGCCTTGTGAAGTTGAAAAGGAAGACGAAGTAGCTGTAAGATAAAAGTACTTTTCAAATATAAAAGTTGAGCATTATCCTTTCTTGAATTCTTTTCTTGAGGGCCCCTGACAAATGCATACACATTTTCAAAACAGCTGCTAAACTGTTGCTTTCTCAGAAGGGTCTTCAGATTCCTTCAAACAGAAATATCCTTCATTTGTGTTTCCATAATACCTTCTGCACACGTCTTTGTGGCATTTATGACATAGTATTAAAGACACTCTTTTATTTCCAGTCCAGTATATCTATTTTTGAGGAATAAGTAATGCATACATACCTGAAGAATGACAATTCCCTTCATCCTATCTCTGTTGCACAGTTCAGCCTTTCCTCCTTCCATGCTTACATGATAAACTCAAAACTCAGTGTTGTGAAGTCAGTTCCAATTCATGGTGATCCCCTGCTGGGTCTCCAGAACTTTAAATTATAATGGTAGGAGACAGCACAGTTTTTTCCAGTAGGCTGCTGGTGGATTTCAAATGGACAGAGAAGTACAGCCTTTTGGTAAGAGTGAAATTCGCTATAGGCTGAGCCACCAGAGCTCCCTTGCATAAACAATATTAACTTCATTAATGACTATTTTGAATACTTCCAAATTATGCATATATGAGTAAATTGAAAATGTGTACTCTAATTTTTTTATCCAGGTGATTTCATATTTTATTAGGATGATGATCAGTATATATTTATTGAAAGAAAAAATAGTGTAAATTAAATAGGATTTTAAATATTTTTAAAATTTATTCTAGGAGATCCTCCTGTAGCTCTAGATATAAAAGAAATTGGAGTTAAAGTTGAACACAATCCACTTGGTAGTGGAGAGAAGAGCAAAATCAAAATCCCTAATAGATCACAACACTAGCCTTCTAGGACTTTGTGACCTTTGGGAAGCAGAGGCTCTTACTGTAGTAATGCAATTAACCCTGTTTATGAAGAGATCTGCATCCTACTGGCCATGAACAAACTAGTAGAATTAAGACAGACAAAAATAGTAGAAATCAAGACAGAGTATTAGATTTTGTATTAGATAATTAGAATTATGTAACTAAAATGAGTCTGATATAGTTGTATACATAAGAAGAAATAAGCACTTTTTGGCAAAGTTAGAAAAGAAACTAGTTGAGTTTAGGGAACTCTAGTGGATAAGGAGGTTGGACTGCCATCCTAGAGGCAGGCAATTCAAATCTCCTAGTTCTTCTGATGGATATTCCCTTCCTGCATGATTTACAGCCTTGGAAAACCCACTGGATGGTCAACTCTGAATCACTTCTGACTCAATGGCAATGAGTGTGTGGGAGTTCAGGAGACGTAATCCAAGTTTGGTAGGTATATCATGTTCCCTCAGTAATGAAAGTCGTCCATAGGTATTGGGAGGCTATTAAAGAGGACATTTGTTCTCAACTGCAAATCCATGAAAGTGCCAGATGAGATGAGATATGACATTCCAAGGCACCATAGATATGAGAGCTGTGTGATTGAGGTAGCTGACCAGAGCAGGAAAGGCATTTTCTGCTGACATGTCTCTGCTATCAGTGCCTATTTATCTTGAAATCAGTCCTCTTCCTGGGACATTGCCCTTGGACACTTGAATTTGGGGCATGGATGCAATTTAGAGATTGCTCAGAATCATTCATTACTCTTACTGTGCCCCTGGGTAATTCCTCTTATTTAAGTGGAAATTATCTTTCTACTGGTGCTACTTATATTTTAAGAAGACTGTGGAAAGAGAATTAATTTAGCTGAATCCAGAAAGTTCTTACAAAGCCATATCCATGTCAGCCAGGAAATAACCATGTGTGTCATAGAGCAACATCACAGAATATTCTTCAATAAAAGCAAATGAAATTTATTGTGGGCTTGAGAGAATGCAAGCTAGGAAAATATCAATCAGATTGAAAGTGACCATTCTGCTGGACCATAAACCAGGATACATTCTCAATATTTTTAGAACAGGAACTAAAGTTTATAAAATTCATAATTTTGTCCAAAAGGCTTCAGGAAATTAATGATACAATTTCGAAAAGTGAGAATTTGGCAGTGGTAGATCTTTATAGTATATGGGATTACATGTTTGGTCAAAAGGACAAGGTGGGCCCAGGACAAATTGGATCAGGGTAGAAAGGACTATTTTTTTTGGTAACCTGTTCTACCTTAAGTCAGGTCTATTTCAGGAGGTCTCTTGTAAAGATTTAGACAGTATCTACCAAGACGCTTCTGGAATTGAAGAAATATCCTTCATATGCCAGACCTCTTAGAGAAGGAACATTGTTCTTATGATACATGATCAGGTAAAGCGACTGCCACTTGAAAAGGCAACTGTAAAAAATCTAATATAGATTCTGCACTCATGTCAGGACTTTAAAATGGGTTGATCCTCTGCTTTCAGATAACCCCATTTTTACACAAGCCAAGTGCTTCTGACTAAGACATGCATATGTATGATGTAACATTTTTATTTTTTAGAAACAAAGCACCTAGTACAAGTTTTCAAAATCTAAGAGCCTCCTAGATAAAAACACTTTTACATGTTAAGTGAGATTTACCACATTGCCAGCCATGTTGTTTATTAAAAAAAAAAAGATTAATTTATTATTACTATAGGGGTTTATTTCTCTGAAAAACAAACAAACCAACCAACCACAAGTGCATTAGCAAACAGATGAAAATGACTACCTCAAAGTAAGTGACCAAAAGGGCTGATCAGTGAGTCCTAAACATAGTCTCATAACTGTATTTTATCTGTCAGTTGACAACCAAAGTTCATTTTAAAGTATAATTTAAGTAGTTTTTAGATTTATATGCTTTTAGAAAATACTTTGTTGTTGTTGTGTACTATTGAGTCAAAACTAACCCATAATGACCCTTCAGTGGGTTTTCAGAAGCAGTAATCACATGGGAGTAGATTACTCATCCTTCTCCTGTGGAACAGCTTGTGGGTTTGTGCTGCATGCCTTTGGGATTGCAGTACAGATTCTTACCACTTACCACTTTGCATTCTTACCACTTGCATTCTCTGTATGCTTTCAGGGAAAACTAACTTGAGTAGTAGTATATTATGAAAAGTGGGGGTTAGTTTGAGAAGGAATTAAGACTAACCTTGACTTTGTGGCTCAGAACTAAGAGATTTCATTCAAGGCCTTGATATCTGATTTTCAGTCTTCAAATGAGAGATCAAATGTAATTTTTTGCATGTTAAGACAATTGTCAGCTAGGAAATTATTTTAATAACTTGGGGGAAAAGAAAAAGAATAGTTGTCTGGCCTTCATATGCTATGGCAGAAAATGTGAGGTTTAGAACATTTAGAATTTAGAGCATTTAGAATGCTCAGGCAAAGTTTAGGGGTCAAAAATGTTCTTTTTTAAACACGAGTTGAAAATGTCAGCTAATGCTCAAACTGTTCCCACTCCAAGGGGAAGCAAAGATCGAGTTTATGTACAGAGATTGGGCATAGGGGAGGGTTTGTTACACAAAGTTCACTGTAGTTGGCAGTTAAAATTTCTTCACATTTGGGAGTCGTTATTGTTTCTGATTTCTCGTGGTTGTCCAGGCCCTGGACCAGGTGTAGGATATAGTCAGAGAGTAGTAACCAAGCTGGGTAAGCGTGTACTAGAGAACATAAAGCTTAGCAGCAAATGTTATTGCCAAAATTATTGAGGCATATATGTCTTAAAATGGCTTTCAGGGCAAAATTATTTCTCTAATGTTTAAAATGGCTTCTCTAATGCCTAACATATAAGCTGCTACTACATATCATGATTATTCTGTGATTGATGGTTGAGGTGGAGATAACTGTGGTACTCTTATTAAAAAATCAGGTACTGTGGTTGGTTGGAAATCAGAATACAAGGATATTAAGTTTTCTGTAAAGCAATGTAATATTTGTTTAACAGACTTCTTTCAGTTTGACTACTTGGCTCATCAGTTAACTTCTCATTCAGTCTGTTTGTTTGTCTCTAATTTCAATAACCTGACAAAATGTGTATGTCAAACATACATTTATATCATTATATACTATAGATTTGTGAGTCAGCTTCCATTCTTGAAGAAAATTACCATTCTATTTTTTCTGGGTTGTAACTGTAACAAGTTTTAACATATTTTTAGCATTTTAGCCATTTAATTGGAGTAGGTATGAAAAATTTAAATACTCACTTGAATGAATAAAAGTATTGGGGGTGTGCATGTGTGTATATACACACATACATATATGTTATGTATATATGTATATGTGTGTATATTGTTGTTTGTTGTTAAGTGCCATCAAGTCTCAGGTGACTCATAGTGACCCTATGAAGGAGAGTCCTCGATGCTTAGGGGCCTTTCATCCTCTCTCCAGGTTCCTAGGCTTTCCAGAGGCAAGCTATTATGGAAGTGGGTGCCACTCCTCCTTCCAAGCTTGTTTTAATCAGAGAGCTCCACCCCACTCTCTGTCTGCATTTGTTAGCCAACCATTAACACATTTGACACATCAGTGTCACAGTGTTCAGCCTCACAGCAACCACAAGTTACCGCTGTATGGCAACTTGTACACCAGGACTATAGGACCTAGAGTAATGTCTGAACAAAAACAATGAAAGACTGGCCCGAGGGCTACAGATTAAAAGTCACCCACCTTCGGCTTGGTAGCATTACCTTCTGTCCACTGGGCCAGCTGATCTCTCTCTTTTCTCTCTGTTGATGTTATTGTTAAGTGCCGTTGAGCTGCAGGCAACTCATAGCGAACCTATGAAGGAGAGTTCTCAACACTCGGGTGTCTCTCATCCTGTCTCCAGGTTCATAGGGTTTCCAGAGGCAAGCTATTATGGAAGTGGATGCCACGCCTCCTTCGAAGTGTGTGTGTGTGTGTGTGTGTGTGTGTGTGTGTGTGTGTATGT
>NW_006399861.1:5622559-5627826 GCF_000299155.1 Elephantulus edwardii
TGTGTGTGTGTGTGTGTGTATAAATATAAATAAATTCAGGTTACTTTAGGTGAATTTAATATGTAATAAACTTGGACAAAACTTGGAATTTTATCTTTAAGCAAATAAACTAAATGTTAGTGAGGAAATAGTGATAGCAGTAAGGAAAAACCCGGTGAAATGGAACATATTTGTCTCTAGGACAAATACCTAGAGAATGACCTACCATTCTATAGAGATGAAAATTACCTATTTCAAACAACAGACATTTATTTATTTCTCTTATTTTAATCCTTTGTCTTTAGGTGGGTGTGGGGAAGAAGCCTGTCACAAGCTAAGAGCTTTTATCTTTAAATCAATAGTATTTACTTATATACTTCGACATTATAAATTCTTACATGATTTTTTCCTCTAAATTATTGTACAGATTGTCACGAGGAAAGGAAAGTCTTAAATGGTAAGTCATAAGTTTATCGTAAAAAATGAATTGTACTCAGTGATTATATAATAAGGTATTGCTTCATAAAATTGAGATATTTAAACTTGTTTTATACTATAAATATCTTTACTTGCACATACTTAAATAATTTGACAAAACTTTATGAATCTCTTATTCATATACAGGTTCCAGATGTTTTATTTTCAATATCTAACTTAAGGACAACTTATATTTGCCTTTTAAAGTTGTGGTTATTTGCCCTCATCTTGAAACCACTGAACTAGCCACTACTTGCAAGAAAAGTCATTGTCATAATCACCTTCACTTGCTGCACTTGCAGCTTTTAAATCACTGTAAAGGCTTCCACATATTATTGCATGACACTTAGACAAAATTAGAGTCTTGAAGCCATGGTTAGGAACTGATCTCATTTGTTACCTGAGGACTGCCTGCAGTAGTTCCTTCTGTGACATTCCTAAGCAGGTATTACTTTTCTCTCATCTTGAAATTAGATGTTCCATCTGCTGAAACAAAACTGGATAAGTCAACTCAGTCAGGCATTTTCTTTCACCTATAATATTCAAAGATATGTCTTGGAGAAAGTGCTTCCTAAGTGTTCCTTGGAGGCAAAGATGACATAATTTCATTTCATATACTTTGGGCCTGGTGCTAGGAGAGGCTGTTCTTTGGAGAGGAGATCATGCTTAGAGAAGTGGAGGGTCAGTGAAAGAGAGGAAGACCTTCAACCAGATGGACTCCTGCCGTGCCTGCAGCAATAGGAACAAGTTTGTCAGAGATGATAAAGATAGGGTTCGGATCCATTGTTAATATTAAGGGTTGCTATGAGTCTTACTTATTCAGCAGCACCACCACCACAACAACAACATAATGTTCAAACATAAATACTGGGTAGCCTGGTAGTCTACTTTTGTCTGTAATGAAAGCTCTGGTTTCATCCAATAGTGAATTTAACTTGATTTATGACTGATACTGCCAACCTTTCCTCCTGAAAAGCATTTGGTAATGGTGGCTAATACTGACTTATGTGAAGTTCATGAAATGCTCCAATGGAACGATAGCAGTGTAAGGCCAGAAATGTTTTTTCTTTCAGTTTGCAAAAGAATGTTAAAGAAATTCAGTTAACAAAGTAGACTGCCATGTGAGTGGCCTTTTTTAAAACTAGAGAGTAAGTCTATTTAAAGTAGTGCTTGAGACAGATTCCATGCATGGTTACACATGCAGTTAGTGTGATAATACAACATTGCGTAAAATTAACTGTGATTAAATGATTTCATGTAATAGCTACTTCTCTATGATACTCTACAATGTCAGAGATTGATTACTGAACATTTTCTTTCCTGTCACATATGGCTTCCAGAATCTTTACTTTTCTGTTTGGATTACTGCATTTAATTACTGTGACAATTTTTTAGTTGACTTTAAGAATAGAACCCAGAACTCCACAAGAGATCTGGCTAGCAGGTAACTGTTGTGGTCTGGGTCCTATATTGCGTTTGACTCATTTACACTTGTAGTCAACCTTTGTCTTTTCAGATGTGATCTTCCCACCTTCTATATCTTCATGCAAGCAACTGTTTGAAATGCTGACTGGGGCAGACTTGCCTGTTCAAAGTGGCACTGATCCACCAGTGAGCTTGTTTAGGGAGAAAGATTGTTCATTCAGTCCATCTTGCTTACTTCATTCCACTCCATGTTTATTCTGGATTTCTTCAGTTTATCCAGAGGGATATTATGTAAGCCTTTCAAGGGGAGGGAAGGCATGCTGAAGCCAAGACATATTCCTTTGCCAGTGACTTTTCTGTTTTAATAAGATTTATATTTGCATGTTATTGTATAGGGTTTCTGAATGTCTGCAAATGGTTTCATTTCATCTCTCATGAGATTGAGAGGACAATTTTCTTAACTAATTAGAATTTAAAAAAGAAGAAACAGTGTTTTGATGAAATCACAGTGATAACCCTGAGCTAAATTTTCTTTATATAAGCAATTATATAAAATTCAGAGATTGATAAGAATTTCATATTACTTAGATCCACAGTCAGCATCTATGGAAGCAAATATGAAAAAAAGCAAAAAATGTTTTGCAATGAGTATATCTGCAGAGGACCTCTATACAGTATTAAAGAGCAAGGATGCCATTTTGAGAGCTAGGATATGTTTGGCCTTAACGATAGCTTGGTGTTTTCATTTACCTCATATGCATGTGAAAGTTTGATAGTGAATAAGGAATACCAAAGAAGAATTGATGCCTTGGAATTATGATGTTAATGAATAATATTCAGTAAACCATGTTGTTGTGGTTGTTATGTGCTTTGAATCACCTGTGTTTCATGGCAATGCTATGTGTAACAGCTCTGAACCCTGCTCTCTCTTGAGCCAGCCTCATTGTCTCTGACACACCTACCCCTATTACCCCAGTCACTGAGCCAATCAATCCATTTCATCCAGGGTCTTCCTCTCTTGCACTGTCCCTCCACCCTCCCAAGCATGATGTCCCTCCCCATGGACTGGTCCCTTCTTACAGCATGCCCAAAGTATGTCAGATGAAGTTTCAAAATCCTTGCCTTCAACTAGCAACCTGCTTTTTACCCTCTCTAGGATGAACCTGTTTTTTCACTTAGCAGTCTATGCTATATTCAGTAATTTTCTTCAGCACCACAACTCAAAGGCATTGATGATTCTTCCATCATCCTTCATCATTTCCTGCTCTCTGTTGCATAGCAAGTAATTGCAAAGACCATGTCCTGGATCAAGTGCACGTTAGTCTCTAAACTGACACCAATCCTCTTCAGTACTCTGGAGAGTACCCTGAAAGCCGATCTCAATGCAATTCATCTTTTGATTTCCTGGATGCTGGTACTAAGAGTGTTGATTGTGGAGCTAAAGCAAACTGAAGCTGTTAACGATCTCAGTCTCTTCACTGTCTATCATGTTGCTTCCAGTTGGTCTAGTGGTGAGACTCTTTGTTTTCTTGATGTTGAGCTTTGATCTATATTGAAGGCTGCATTCCTTGACCTTCTGCAGCAGATGTCTCTGGTCCTCCTCAGTTTGGGCAAGCAAGATTGTGTTATCTGTATCATGCAGGTTGTTGGATTTTGAAGGTCCGTCTCACATACTTTGGGCACGTATCCAGGAGGGACCTTGGTGAAGGACATCATGCTTAGAAGGAGAAGGCAGGAGAGGAAGACCCTGGATGAGATGAATGGATACAGTAACTGGGACAATGGAGGTTGGCGTGTCGGAGTCAGTGAGACTGGCTTAGAACAGGGCAGGCTTCAGACCTGTTGTACATAGGGTCGCTGTGAATTGCAGGCGACTTGATGGCACTTAACAACAAAACCATACATAAATAATAGTTACAAGTGGAAACAGTCCAAATTTCAGTCAGTAGAAGAATAAAAACAGTATTAATACAATATAATAGTACTCACTAGGCCTTGTTTGTCACTTTGTTACTGGGGTACACTGGGTGTTGCTGTGATGCTAGAAACTATTTTGCTGCTAGTTCATATATCAATAGGGCCACCTGGAACATACATTTCAGCATCACTTTCAGACCGACACTGACTAAGGAAAAGGACCTGGTGATCTACTGTTGTAAAAAATTGGCCAGTGAAAACCTTATGAATAGCAGCCAAGCATTGTCTGCTAGATAGCTTGTACCAGGAGATGAGCCCCTCAAAAGGAAAGCTCTTGAAATAGCCAGAATGGAAGCTGTGTTGTGGAGAAGTTGTCCTTTCCCTGAGCCTTTCTTGTTGTTAGATGCCATCGAGTCACCTTCAACTCATAGCAAATCTGTGTACAACTCTGCCATATGCTGAGCCAATCTCACTGTCCCTGGCACACCTTCCAACCGTTACCATAGTAACTGTGTGTCCATTCTATCTCATCTGGAGTTTTCCTCTCTGTGCTGTCCCTCTACCCTTCTGAGCCTGATGTCCTTTCTTCAAGGACTAGTCTGTCCTGGCCACATGCCCAAAATATATGAGACAGTGCTTCAAAATCCTTGCTTCCAAGGAGTAGTCTGGTTTCACCCTCTCCAAGACATACCTGCTTGTTCTCTTCACAGCCTATCGTATAGTCAGTACTGTTCTCCAGCACCACAACTAAAAGGCATCAGTTCTTCTTCTTCTTTCCTCTTTAGTCATTGTCCAGCTCTCTGTTGTAAGTAATTGCTAAGACCATGGCCTGACTCAGGTCAGGCACAACTGAGTCTATAGACTGACCTCATTGCTGTCTAGCACTTTGGAGAGGTCCCTGGATAACATAACTCCCCAGTGAAATTAATCTTTTGATTTCCTGACTGCTGGTGCCAAAAGTGTTGATTGTAGAGCCAGGCACACTGAAACTGTTAACAACTTCAATCTGTTCTCTATCCATCACGATGCTGACAATTGGCTCGGTGATGAGAATCTTTGTTTTCTCGATGTTGAACATTAATCTATATTGAAAACTACAATCCTTATTGAAGACTACAGTCCTTTATCCTCTACAGCAAATGCTTCCAGTCCTCCTCAATTTCAGTACGCAAGATTGTGCCATCATTTGCATATTATTATTTGATGAGTCCTCCTCCAATCCTGATGTCTCATTCCTCATCTTAAAGCCCAGCTTCAATAGTGCCACCACTGTGGAAGGCGGTATGGCGCTTTCTTAAAACGTTGCAAATAGAGATACCATTTGACCCAGCAATTCCACTACTGGGAATATATCCCAAAGAGACCATAACTGACATCCAAGCAGATATATGCACATCCATGTTTATTGCAGCTCTGTTCACAATAGCAAGGAGTTGGAAACAACCCAGGTGCCCATCAACAAACGAATG
>NW_006399861.1:5628313-5634041 GCF_000299155.1 Elephantulus edwardii
TTTAAAAAAATAAAATATTTTTTTAAAAAAAAGAATTCAACGGAACAAAGGCCTGGAGAACTGTTTCTGTAAAGAATATCACCAAGAACAAATTATACTGAGTCACCTACAAAAGGCCACTTATTGTATAAAGTCACTAATATAAAAATAAAGGTAGAGAAATGTCTCCACACACGAAATCAACCTAGGAGGATTAACAGGGATGAGAACGGAGGAAGAGACATGGGAGCCGTGGTAAGCTGGTTGAAGGGAAAGGCAGTGCACCAAAAGGATTTGGTTAGACATTGTAATTAATAACATTCATCAATTTTAATGAATATCATAAAAGAAAATGTCTATTAATGATTGAACAAAATGCAATATGATCTGTGAACTTTGAATTTTTTTAAAAAAAGAAATAACAGCAAAAAAAGATTACCATCAAGAAAACTTGAAATCTTCATAGAATAGTTCTATTCTGTGATATGTGAGGTTTTCATGGGTTAGGGCTGATTGGATGACAGCTAATGACAATAGGAAACCATCTGGCATTTCACATTATGCTTGGCACTTAACAGAAGCTAAAAGGGACAAGATTGCTTTTATGATAAATAATGCCTTTCTAAATGAAGGGGAAAAGATCAAAAGAAGTGGAGATAGAAGACTAGAAAATAAAACCATCCTGAGGTTTGGTACAGAACACCACCAACAAAATCTACGCGGATCCACGTTGGTCACTAAGCTATTTCAAATGGTATAGAAGACTTACGATGAAATTTTCAACACATTGTTGGGACTGGCATATTGAAATTGATATATTCAGTTAGAATTCCAGCTAAACAGAAGTTGACTATTTTCAAATTCTTTCCCAACTCACAAGGTTATAACTAAAAGGAGAACTAGCCCCCAAACAATCATTTTTTAAATTACATGCAAATAGGAGAAATCATACACAAATTGAAGAAAATGACCATGTTTTTCACATTCCATCTTTAGAAAATAGCTTTTAAAGTAAGTGCAATGCTACCCTAACTTTGCTTGGTTAACAAGGAGCAAAAGCATGCCCTCAGGATCAGAAGTCCCAGAGTTCAAATGACCAACACATTGGGAAAACTTCTTATCCTGCATGCTGGCCTAAAAACCTCATGAGAATGTATTTTATTTTATTTTTTGTTTGTAATTTAAAAAAATTACAATAAGTGTGATGATTTAAAAAAAAAAAAAGCCCAGCTTCATGGTTGATCTTTTCCACATATGGATTGAAAAAGTATGGAAACAGGATACATCCCTGATAACACTACCTTCCTGATTTTGAACCATGCAGTGTATCCCTGCTCTGTTCTGATGACTGCTTCCTGGTCTGAGTATAGGTTTCACATGAGCACAATCAGGTGTTCTGAGATTTCCATTCTCCTCAAGGTTAGACACAATTTATTGTGATCCACACAGTCAAGTGCCTTGGCATAGTCAACGAAACACAGACATTCTTCTGGTACTCTTTGCTTTCAGCCAAGATCTATCTAACATTGTATATAATGGCCCTAGTTCCATGGCCCCTTCTAAACCCAGCTTGTATTTCTGGTGGTTCTCTGTCAATGTTTAGTCATTTTTGGATAATCTTCAGCAGGATTTTGCTTGCATATAATATTAATAGTATTGTTTAATAATTTCTACACTCAATGTTGGGTCACTTTTTTTTTGGAATGGGATCTCTTCCAGTCAGTTAGCCAGGTAGTTGTCCTTCAGATATTTTGGCACAACCTGGTGAGCACATACAAGAGAGCATCTGCTTGTTGAAATATGTCAATTGTATTTGATCCCTTGTTTTTTTGCCAGTTTTATCAGACAAACTTGAACTTCCTCCTTCACCACCATTACCACTTGATCATATGTTGTTTCATTAAATTTTTCTATCTCAGTCAGTTCTTTTTAGTAGAGTGACTCTTTGTACTCCTTCCATCTCCTTTTAATTTTTCTTGACCTATAAGAATTAAGTCAGCTACATCTGTGGAAGAAGAGAATAGGTAAAAAAGCCAGTGTCATCAGTCAGAACATAACTGGGAGCCAACTATGAAATAGACTGTAAATTGCAAATTAGATTGAGGCTGAAGAAATTTTAAAAATTCCATGAGAGCCAAAATGTGACCTTGAATGTACCCTACTTGAATTTCGCGATTATTTGAAGAATATATTTGATTCATTGAACTTTAGGGATGAGTTATTGGATGGCATCAAGGATAGTATACATGAAGAAAGTGAAGGGTCATTAAAAATATAGGAAAGAAAGAAAGAAATGGAAAAAATAATATCAGAAGATTTTGATTTGCTTTAGAATGTAAAACAACAAATGGAAGAATGCAGTAAAATCTGAATAGATTTCAAAGGGCAGCAAAAAGTGAAGTGTTACAATGAAATGTGGAAAAACTTGGAACTAGGAAACACAAGGGAAGAACATATTCAGTATTTCTCATGCTGAAAGAATTGAAGGAAAAATTCAGGCTTCTAGTTACAGTAGAGAAGAATTTATGCTCAAAATTTGGATAACACAGGAGACATCTAAAGAAGATGGTAGAGTCATGTACCAAAAAGAATTGGTCAACGTTACCCACTTTCAGAAGGGAACATAAGATCATGAAGTGACAGTATTAAAGGAAAATTTCTAAACTACAGGAAGGCACTATAAAAAAAAAGAATGTTCTGGGATAGAACAGAGACTCAGTGAGCGAGAAGACTTGAACCTCAGTGAAAACCTAATAGAAGCGAAAACAGAAGACAGAAGGAAAATGAAAACATTAGAATCATGTGGGATAACATAAAATGGAACAACAAAAGTGTTATCTGAATTTTAGAACTGGGGGGGTGTGGGTCAGGGGTGAAGCACTGAGAAAATTGTGGAAGAGGTAGGTAGTAAAACTTTTTAAGAATCATGAAAAATGAGGAAATCAACATTCATGAAGACATAAAGGCATATCACAGTCAGATTCTCTAAAATAAGAGATAAGGCTAAAATACTAAAAGCAACTTAAGAAAAACAAGAGTCAACTACAAAGAACCAATTAGATTAAGTTTTGATTTCCCAGCAGAAAGCATGTGAGTAAGAAGACAGTGGGATGACATATTCCAGAGGCTGACAGAAAACAGTTGCTAACATAGGATCCTGGAACCCAGCAAAGCTGCCCCTCAGATGTGAAGGAGATACTTGATCAGTTGCAGAAAAGCAGGCACTTAAGGAACTTCATGAAAATAAGAGTAAGTCTACAAGAAATACTAAGTGAAGTCCTTCACACAGAGACACCAAAGGAAAGTGGATGGACCAGAGTAACCAGAAACAACAGAAAAAGAAACAGAACAAAATGGCAATGATAAAACCTGGCTTGTCAGTAATCATAATTAAAGTGAATGCTTAAAAACATCCCAACCAAGCAGAACGGGACCTAACTATGATATGAAAGACCTGTACAAAGAAAACTACAAAACATTGCTATAAGACACAATAAAAGACCTAAAGAAATAGAAAATTGTGCCCTGTTCATAGATAGGAAGACTCCATATTGTGAAAATGACAGTCTTACCAAAAGCAGTCTACATGTTCAACGCAATCCCAATGTAGATACCAAATCATTTTTCAAGGGTATTGAAAGGGAAACTGACAAGTTTATTTGGAGAGGAAAGAGACTCAAAATAAGCAAAATACTTCTGAAAAACAAAAATGAAGTGGGGAACATAGCATTCCCTGACCTTAAAATTTACTATACAGCAGTAGTGCCAAACCAGCATGGAACTGGTACAGTGACAGGAACATAGATACACAGGCCAATGGAATAGAATAGAGAACTCCAAAATGGATCCATCTATCTATGGTCAACTGATACTTGACAAGGAAATAAAAACTATCAAATGGGGAAAGGATTACCTCTTCAACAAATGTTGCTGGCAAAACTGGACTGCTGCCTATAGAAAGCTGAAACAGGATCCACATCTCATACCATATACAAAAATCAACTCAAGGTGGTTCACAGACCTCGGAATAAAACCCAAAACAGTAAAGCTCCTAAGAGACAAACTAGGTTCAAGCTTAGAAGGCCTAGACAACAGTATAAAGTGACTGCCAAATACAGCCAGAAATACACAATCTGAAAAATATAAAATTGATGAATGAAACCTTCTAAAGATTAAATCCGTGTGCACATAAAAAACTGTTTACTGGAGAGCATTATGCTAAGAGAACTGAGTCCCACAAGGACAAATATTGTATAAAACCATTATTGTAGAATGAGAATAAGGATCCAAAGAGGGGTGGAAGAGGATGGAAGCAGAGGGATGAGGATGTGCAGGGGGATGGGGGTATTAATCATGTGGTTGTACAGTTTGATGGGTGGGCGGGGAAGGAAATTGGAAGACTCTGTTCTCAAAATCAGTGTATTTGAATTTTGTAAATAAACTGATATTTAAAAAAGAAAAAACCAAAATGCCTTTTTCCAACAGGGTGAAAAGAAAACCTACTGACTGAGAACAAACATTTGCCAATACTGTCTCAGACAAAGTTATCATAACGAAAGTTTACAGAATCCTACAGGGTCTCTGGAAGAAAAAGACTGATAATCCAATTATAAAATGGGTGAAACACATGGAAAGACTTTTCACAAAGGAGGACATTGAGATGGGCAACAGAAACATGAAGAAATGGTCAAAATTACTAGCATTAAGAGAGATCCAAATCAAAACCACAATGAGGTATCATCTCACTACAGTAACAGTGGCAAAGTTTAACAGGACAGCAAATAATAAATATTGGAGAGGATGTAGTGAGAAAGGAACTCTTATACATTGTTGGTGGGATTGTAAAATGGTACAACCACTCTGGAAAACAGTATGACATTTCCTCAAAAAGCTGATCATAGAGATTCCATATGACCCAGCTGTGAGAACTGAGGCACAGAGACTTGGACACCAATGTTCATAGCAGCATTATTCACCATTGCAAGAACATGGAAACAGCCCAGATGTCCAACCACAAACGAAAGGATTGAGAAATTATGGTACATTCATACAATCGAGTACTACGCAGCATGCAGGAGCAATGATTTTGTAAATTACTACCTAACATGGGAGAGATTGGAGAGCATTATGCTAAGAGAACTCAGTCTCATAAAGACAAATACTGTATAGGACCATGTACGAGGACCTAAGGAGGGGAGGAGTATTTAAACTTGGTGTCGAAAAGTTTGATGGGCGGAGGGAGGGATTAGTAAAGGAAAGGGGAAAGGTCCAGTGTGAAAAACAATGTATATGAACTTAATGAACTTTGTATGTAAACCCGTATAAATAAAATTGGGAGAAAAAAGTGAAAAAAGAATTGCTAAAGGAAACCAACCAACCAACCAACCAAAGTTCATAAATAACGAAGGCCCAAGAGGGAAAAGGAGGAGCGAAAGGGAGAGGATAGGTGGTAGCAAAACCAAAGGGTTGCACAGCTTGTTGAGTGGAGGGAGGGGAGAAACAAATGGTTAAGGGTCTGGGTGAAAATACAGGGTAATGATGAGCAAGGCCTGATGGTGATTGATTTTATAAAACATAATGCATGAGAATAATTGCTTTAAACACATTGTATATCAATTTTGTAAGCAAACCAATTAAATAGTATAAAATAGAATGTATATGAATGATTATATAAAACACAATGTAAATGAAAGATTTCATCATTCACAATACATATGAATGAAAAGTAATGAAAAGGAGTTGTTATATA
>NW_006399861.1:5634141-5664080 GCF_000299155.1 Elephantulus edwardii
TTTTTTAAAAGCCCATCTTGCCTACAAGAGTTATGTGCCGTTGAGTCACAGCGACCCTATACACAATAGCCCTGAAACCTGCTCTATCCTGTGCCAATCATAGTGTTTCTGGCTTCCTCTCTTGAGCTGTCTCTTCACCCTTCAAAGTGTGATGTCCCTTTCCAAGGACTGGACACTCCTTGCAAAGTATGCCCAAAAGTATATTGCCCAAAGTATGTCAGACGAAGCCTCAGAAACCTTGCCTTCAAGGTTTTAACCCTCTCCAAGAAAACCTGTTTTTACTCCTGGCAGTACATTGTATATTCAATACTATTCTCCAGCACCACAGCTCAAAGACATCTATTCTCTTTCTATCATCCATAGTCATTGCCAAGCTTTCTGACACACATTAAGTAATTGCAAAGACTACGGTTTGGATCACACACATCTTAGCCTACAAGAGACAAATCTAAAAAAACAAGAAGAAAAAAAATCCTTAGTTCGAGTTCCTTGCCCCCTTTTTTTAAAAACATGATTCCCACTAATTTTATTCTCTAAATTGATGATGTCTTTAGCATATATTAGAAACACATGACCTTAGAGCAGAGTAATATGTTACCATATATGTTCCAAATATGCTTAATTATTTGGCATAGATTAGTTTTCATTCATTTTGAGAAATTCTTTTTTTTTTTCATTTCTTCTATAACCCAATAATGATCAAGCATTGTGTTATTTAGCTTCCACATGGGTGGTTTTAATTCTTTACCCTATTGTTAATTTCTAGTTTTATAGTATTGTGGTCTGATAAGATATGTATTATTTCATTGTTTTTTAATTTGTCAGAATTTGCTCCTAATATGTGATCAGTTCTGGAGACTATACCATGTACACTTGAAAAGAAAGTAAATTGAGTTTTAGTGAAGTACCCTGAATACATCTATGAGGTCAAGTTGGCTAATTGTATAGTTTAGTTCTTCTGTATCTTTGTTAAGTATCTTTTCCAATTCACCTGTCTTTTGTTGAAAGTGATGTGTTAAAGTCTACTACTACTACTACTACTACTACTACTACTACTGTAGTATTGTCTGTTTCTTTTGGCAGATCTATTAACAACTGTTTTATGTATTTTTAGGCTTATCATTTCATGTGTAGATGTTGGCTAAGGTTATGTCTTCTTGAGCTATTATGCCTTTAATCATTATCTAGTCCTTTCCTTTAATGGTGGTTTTCATCCTGAAGTCACAGCTTATTTTTACTATTTATTGGTATTAGTATTAGTATCAGAGATTAATATTGCCGTGCCTGCTTTTTTTGTGTGTGGATGCCATTTGGTTTGCATATTCCACCCCCCCACCCCCCCGCCTTTGATGTCACCGTCAAAAGACTGGCTTCTCCTGATAACATTCCCAAAGTATGTGAGGTAAAGCCTCACAATTTTTGCTTCTAAGGAGTACTGTGGCCATGCTTCATCCAATATAGATTTTTATTATTTTTGCAGTCCATGGTATATTCAGTATTCTTCACAAATACTGCAATTCAAAGGCATCACTTCTGTTTTCCTTATTCAACAGTCTAGTTTTCATTAATACAGGGAAGCTCAAAATGAGGAAAGAAAAGTGTGAACATCTGTTAATAATCTGTACTTGCAGTGTGTGAAGTATTAATCAAAGGTAATTAAAAGTTGTAAAAAATGAAATGGAACACTTATTTCCTAGTGACCATGGACTAGTATTGACTGGAATTAAACATCCCTATAGTAGGAGTGACTCTATGGCACCTAACAATAGTAACAACAACCAGGCTGCTCCTTGGAGGCAAGGATTCTGGGGCTTCGCCTGACATACTTTGGACATGTTGTAAGGAGAGACAGGTCTTTAGAGAGGGACATCATGCTGGGCAGAGTGGAGGGACAGCGCAGGAGGGGAAGACCCTCTATGAGGTGGATTAATTCAGTGACTGGGGTAATCGGGATGGGTGTGTCAGAGGCAATGAGATTGGCACAGGATAGAGCACAGTTTAGGGCTGTTGTACATAGGGTCGCTATGAGTCACAAACGACTCGACGGCACATAACAACAACAACAACAACATAGTAGGAGTGACTCTATGGCACCTAACAACAGTAACAACAACATAGAGAGAGCTACATTGGCCTAGTGGACAGAAAGTTATGCTACCATGCCCAAGGTGGGTGATTTTAATCTGCGGCCCTCAGACCGGGTTCAAATTGTTTTCCTGTCAAACATTCTTCTAGGTGCATTGCTGTACAGAGGTAACTCGTGGTTGCTGTGATGCTAAACACTGTGACACTGATGTGACAATGTGAACAGTGTTTGCTGGAGCTTCTCGATTAAAACAAGCCTGGAAGCAGGAGTGGCACCCATTTCCGAAATGGCTTGCCTCTGGAAACTCTGTGTATGAACAGGGCTCAGGCTTTTCGTTCATAGGGTCACTATGAGTCGTCTACGACTCGATGGCACCTAATAACAGCAACAGCATAGTAGGAATAACACAGTGAAGAAAAATGATGTTAAATTCACTGTCAAGATTTATTTCAAGATTTATCCTGAAGTGCAACCCAATCAGTGATAAAATGATACTAAAATACCTATAGAGAAAATCAGTTAATATGAAATACTCATATTTACACTCCAATCCACTAATGCCCATGATGAATAAGTTAAAGGGTTGTATTTGGTTTGGTTTGGGGTTTTTTTTTTAATCAATTTCTGTAATCTGAAGTTGATCATGCACATAATCAGGATACATTGATAATTTTTATTGGAATGCAAAAGGAGGATCAGAAGCTGGAAAATAAGGTCTTGATGTTACAAAAGATGCTAGAGTTCACATAATAGAACATTAGAAGACTAATGACCAAGTCATTGGAAGTTCCTTTTCCATTCGGCCTAAACAGTAACTATAATACATGGACCTTGCTTATTGGAATATTCAGGAATCAAATGTACAGCTGTAGAAGAGATAGAAAAGCTCAACATCATCAATCACAATAATATGTATAGAAATACAAATTGAAGCTGAAGAGATTTTAAATAAGTTCATGAGAGCCAAAATACAACCTTAAGTATATCCCACCAGTATTCAGAAACTATTTCAAGAATAGTTTTGATGGACTGGACATCAATTACTAAGACTAAAATGTGTTTGGTGAGAACAGCAAGGACCTCAATTATGAAGACCGTAAAAGGTCACTGAAAAAAGGGGAAAAGAGAACAAAATGGATGTCAGAGCATACTGTGAAACTTGCTCTAGAGTGTAGGAAAGCTAATGAATGGAAAAAATGATGAACAGATTTCAGAGTGCTGCTCAGGAGATAGAGTAAAATATTATAAAGAAATATGCAAAGACTTGGGATTTAGAAGAAAACAAAAAGAGAAGACATGTTTGGTCTTTCTCAGACTGAAAGAACATAAAATATTTACACTTCTTTTTGAAATAGTGAAAGATTCTGTGGGCAAAATATTGAATAACACAAAACTTACAAAGAAAATGTAAGGAATACATAGTCACATTGTTCAACATTAAAATATTTCAGCAAATTTTTATATCAGTGACTCATGATAGTTAAGAAAGAAGTCCAAGGTCACTTGGAGGGAGTGATGAAAAATAAGGGAATTGATGAATATGAGTTAAAATATTTCCACAAACAGATACTGTACAAGACATGCTTTATGCCATCAAATTTGGAAAACAATTACCTGACAACCACCTGGAAAAAACCTATAGATATGCATGGTCCAAAGGAAGGTATTTAAACAGGATGTGGAGATTGTTGAACATTGTCATTAATACCACACGTGAATAAACTCTTGTTTTATTTATTTATTTATCTTACTCAATATTCAGAAATAGTTGCAGTAGTACATCGACGGGATACTTCTAGAAATTGCTACTTAGTAATGTAAAGGATCAAATTACTTATGGTACTCAACAGCAAACCCTCAGAAAGCTCTAGCTTTAATTTGCTGCTGATTCATTCAGGATTACATAAAACTATAATGTTGGACAAAAAAAGTCTGACCAAAAAAGAGCATATCTCATGATTTCACTTGTATAAAGGGCAGAGCTGATCATGTCCTTAGAAGTCAACATAGTGATTATTTCGGGGTGGGGGGCGGATTATTGAAATGCTCATGAGGTGAGTGCTAGCTTCAAGTATGTGTCACTTTTTTGAGGATTTATTGAAGTGTATGTTTATTATTTGTCTCCTGTTGGTATGCAATACCTTAATAAGACATTGACTGGGATGTGGGTGGGGTGGGAAACTACTGTGTGGTTTAACCAGTGGTTTTGTTTTTCTCTGAAGGCATGCTTCCTAAGGGCCAAGTGACAGACACACTTACCAAAGAAGGTCCTGCTTCCCCAAGGTATGCATTCTTGTTGTATTTATCTAAAACTTAATGCTTTCCATACCAGTATTTGCCCCTTTATTTTTTTAATGAAAATAGCTCTGAGTTTGATTTATTGCTTGTTAATCATATTTCTTTGATATAAGAACTGCAGTACTTCATTTATTAGACCTTCTTGGAGACTGAACTGTTCCATGAATCCATGTTCTATGAATTTATAATGTATCTGAAGCTTGATTCATTTTAAATACCAAAATATAAAATAGTATGTTAAATTTTCTTTCTAATTCTAAAATATTCCTTCATTGTTGGAAAAGAAAGAGAAATATAAAAGATTAAAAATGGTAAGAGTTGATGGTTAATTCTGTCAGCCTTAGCTTTTGGTTTATTCCAGTTTAATTCATGTAGTACCTGTTTCTTTATTTTATGCCATATTGGTATCACAGTTTATCCTATGAGCAATTTCCTGTCATTAAATATACTGATTAGCCATTTTTATTTTTCTATTTTCTATCATGACAATATAATTTAACTTATTTTTATTTATTTATTTATTTATTTATTTATTTTTATTTTTGTGTGCGTATACTGTCAAATCAGATCTGACTGGTACAGGAGGAGATTGTCCCTCCTTCCCCAGCAGAGCATCTGGTGGATTTTAACCGTGCGCCTCTGGGATTATAGTTGCAGCTCCTTGCCACTAGGCCACCAGAGCTCCCCTTAACTTATATTTTTATGTACCCAGTTTATTGATTTTTAATGTAAACTTTTACAACACATAGAATTTTTTTAAGTCATATTTGAAATGCCCACATTTGTATTCTCTGTGATGCTTTTCTCTGCCACCTTTTTCCCCATTGCTAATTAGTATGATTTTAACAGTAATATCTTGCTATGTTTGTTAATATCTGTTAAATTTTTCCATACATCATTTTAAGGTAGAGCCTGAGGATGACTCCAGGGTTTACCTATGGGTGCCTATTATGTAGTAAATGCTAAAAGAGTTTTCATTTGATCTGTAACTATAACAAAACAGAAGACTTAATTATGTCTTAAGTTTTATTATTGTGTTGTTGTTGCTGTGTACTGTTGAGTTGAAATCCACCCATAGCTGACCCTCTAGCAGGTTTTCAGAGGCAGTTAATTACATTGGAGGAGACTGCCCATTCTTTTCCTATGGAACAGCTGGTGGCCTCGAACCATATGCCTTTGGGTTTGCAGTGCAGCTTCTTGCCAATAGGCCACCAGAGCTCCCTCTTAAGTTTTACTATCAACCAATAAAACTAAAATGAATTAATTTCTTTAGTGATGATAATGAAGGCATGCTCCCTATTAAAACATACTATCTTCTCTTATAGGTATAATAAAAGAAGATTTATAAAGAAGTGTATAACCATTATAAAAAAATGTTTTGTCAAGGATATTTTTTTCTTCTTGTTTTACCCATATTGTATTACATGGAGATAAAACAAGTTTTACATTTAGGAGTAATTCAGTTATATAATGAAGAGCTTAGCATGGTAAGACCATTTACCATGATTTGTTGTTGTTGTTATTAAGTGCTGTCGAGTCGCATGCGACTCATAGTGACCCTATGAAGGAGAGTCCTCAACGCTTGGGTG
Organism: Elephantulus edwardii; assembly: GCF_000299155.1. Classification (NCBI taxonomy): domain Eukaryota; kingdom Metazoa; phylum Chordata; class Mammalia; order Macroscelidea; family Macroscelididae; genus Elephantulus; species Elephantulus edwardii. The sequence goes on from NW_006399861.1 coordinate 5,640,115, forward strand.
CCTTTCATCCTCTCTCCAGTTTCATAGGGTCTCCGGAGGCAAGCTATTATGGAAGTGGATGCCACTCCTTCTTCCAAGCTCCACCCCACTCTCAGTCCGCATTGGGTAACCAACCATTAACGCATTTGACACATCAGTGTCACAGTATTCAGCCTCACAGCAACCACAAGTGACCGCGGACGGCAACTTGTACACCAGGGCTATGCAACCTAGAGGAATGTCTGAACAAAAACAATGGAAGAAAGGCCCGAGGGCCGCAGAGTAAGAGTCACCTACCTTTGGTTTGGTATCATCGCTTTCTGTCCACTGGGCCAGCTGATCTCTCTCTCTATGTTGATGTTACCATGATTTAGGGGGGAAAAAAATTAACCTAGAGGAATATTCCTCACTATAAATTTAGACATTTAAATGTTAGTGAACATGATTGTCAATATAATTATCCATTCTTCTCAATATTTTACAGCTATGACTGGTTCCAAACAGAGTCTTTAGTCACCATTGTCATATATACTAAACAGAAGGTAAATACATCTTTTTTTCCCTTTCACCTATTATGTTGTTATTTTTTAGAATATATATTTAAAAAATACAGCAGTTTCTGCATGTACAGTTCAGTCACATTAATTATTTTCTTCAACTTGTCTAACCATCCTTACCCTCCTTTTCTAAATTGTTCTTTTTATGTTAACATAAACATACTGTCCTCAGATTTCCCATTTAATCTTGCTAGTTGCTGGTGGTAATTCAATTCAGTATAATTAGATCTTGAAAAAGCACCATGCTCAAGAAAGATATAATTTACTAGTTAATATAAAAAATATTCCCTTTGGGATTATATATGCAAACATTATTCCTTTTGGGATATTATTATTTGTGATTATGCTAGGACAGTAGATCTAAGGGTTTATCTAGCCTATCTCTAGAAAGTCTAGAGTCAATAAGAATCTTAAATTCTGATCTACATTCCCTTCCCCCCTTTGATAAGAATTATTTTCAAATCTTTGATCAAAATAAGAATAACAGTAGCCAAGCACATCCAGTTCTTCTGGTTTTCTGGGAAAAGTAACAGTTGTTTAGGAAGACAGTTAGCTGCACATAACATATCCTCATCCTATTCCTGACTCTTCTTCCTTAGTTGCTTGCTGCAGACAAATAGAGATCGTTGTTAGGCCTTGGACAGCAGCTTGCAAGCTGGTAAGACTCCAGGCACTGCATAACAAAGTAAAAGGAAGAGAAACATTCCACATGCCATCAGGCCAGTTAACTGGAGTCCCCCATGAAACCATGACCTTAAACTTCCAAACCAAAGAACCAAATCCCATGGAGATTTTAGTTGTATATAAACAGCTTAAACAGTTTATTTATCATTGTTTATTTATTTATTGTTTGTTTATTATTGTATCAAAGGTCACCTATCACATGACCTTTAGTTAAAATGTCTTTAAACTGAGGAAAAACAAAAAGTAAATACTCAGTGAACATTAATTATATGCCAAGTGCTTTTCTAAATTGTTTTCTTGATTTCTTCAAAAATGGAAGGTAAATACTATTATCCCTATTTCGCAGATTAGGAAATAGATTAATATATTTATCCAAAGTAAATGTTAGAGTTGACATTTTGGACTCTAGGTTCTGGCTCCGGACAGTATTATTTTAATGATCATGTTGTAGCCAATTAAAAAAAAAAATCTACAAATAAGACTAGGAAATAATTTAGATACTTTTCTTGTGATTTTTTTTAAAGTATAGTTAGTAACATTAAGAGAATATGTCGACTTCCTCATAATAAAAAGTTAATTGCATGTAAGAGATTGATTGTATTAGTGTAACTTTGTTTTGTTAAACCATTAATGTTCCTCAGATACCCTGCTGAAACTAAAATTAAGGAGGTAATTTATTCAATAAGTATTTATTGCCTGTCTTGGAGAGGGAGAAATTAGTTTGCACTTTGGAGGCAAGGATTTTGGTCATGGATAAGGATGTCATGCTTAACACAGCAGAGTAATACCCGGGAGGAGATGAATTGACACAGTAACGGTGGCAGTGGGGGCATGTGGGCATGGTTTTTGGAAACAGTGAGACTGGCTCAGGACAGGGCAGGGTTCAAAACTATTGTACATAGGGTCATTATGAGTAATAGTCAGTTGACAGCACACACCACCAACAACAAATATACGGATCTAAAAAGGGGAAAGATCCAGTGTGAAAAACAATCCATGTGAACTTTGTAAGTCAACCAGTATAAAATAAAAATGTTATTACAAATAAAACAGGCCAGATACTAGAGATTTGCCCTAGGTGCTGCTTATCCTGTCTCCTCATCCAAAATTAAAAGGGTAATGCCCTAGGAGAGTGTGGTCTGTACTGAGGCGATGCATAAACTGTTGATGACAGTTACTGTTAATTCAACAATTTTTGGCAGTCTCGTTTGTGCTCCTTAAAATTTTCAAAATGAGGCCCTAGGAATAGGTGGGATACCAACTGACATGTTTCAAATGACAGATGGAGCACTGGATGCACTCACCCATCTCTGCCAGGAAATTTGGAGGACAGCTGCCTGGCCAGACAACTAGAACAGATCCATGTTTGTTCCCATTCCCAAGAAAAGTGATCTAATAGAATGTGGACATTATCAAATAATGCCTTTATTATTTGCTGAAGATAACTCAAAGGGATACATAGACGTACATAGAAAGGGAACTACAGAAATTCAAGCTGCATTCAAAAGAGATTGTGATACCAGGTGTATCATTGTCGATGTCAGATGGATCCTGGCTGAGAGCAGAGAGTATCAGAACAGTGTCTATTTGTGCATTATTGACCATGCAAAGGCATTTAACTATGTGGCTCATAATAGTCAGGGCTAACATTGAGAAGAATGAGAATCCCAGAACACTTAATTGTCCATTTGCAAAAGCTATAACCTGAGAAAATGAGAACAGAGGCACAAATGGAGATTCATACATCAGTGTTCATGGCAGCATTATTCACCATCACAAGAACATGAAAACAGCCCAAATGTCCAACCACAAGTGAATGGATTGAGAAATAATGGTACATTAACACAGTGGAATACTTTGCAGCACAAAGGAGTAATGATTTTGTAAATTATTACCTACCTTGGGAGGGACTGGAGAGCATTATGCTGAGAGAACTAACTCAGACCCACAGGATAAATACTGTATAAAACCATTATTGTAGAATGAGTATAAGGATCCAGGAGGGGTAGGAGAGGCTGGAAGCAGAGGGGTGAGGATATTCAGGGGAAGGACGGGAATTAATCAAGTTGCTGTACAGTTTGATGAGGGGAGGGGGAATTGAAAGAATTTGTTCTTGATTCAAATTTTGTAAATAAACTAGTAGAAAATTTTTAAAAAGGAAAAAAAGCAATACCTAGACCAAGAAGCTATTATGTGAACAGAGCAAGAGAAAAATACTGTATAGATTAAAATTAAGAAAGGAGTGCACCAGGGTTGTATACTCTTTCCATGCCTGTTCAATCTATATGCAGTCTGTATGCTGAGCAAATTATTTGAGAAGATAGACTCTATGAAGAAAAATGTGGCATCAAAATTGGAGGAAGACTCATCAATATCCTGTGTTATGCAGATGACACAACCTTGCTTGATGAAAGTGAGGGAAACTTAAAATACTTGCTGTACAAGGTCAAACACTTAAGCCTTAAAAATGAATTGCATCTCAATGTCATAAAAGCAAAATTTCTTACCACTATCCCAATAGGCAACATCATAATAAATAAAGAAAAGGTTGGAACTTTCAATGGCTTCATCTTACTTGGATACAGTCAATACACTTGGCACCAGCAGTTAGAAGATAGAAGATGTGTTGCACTAGGAAAGGCTGCAGTCAAGAACCTCTCCAAATTACTGAGGAGCAGTGATGTTAGTTTGAGGACTACAATGTGCCTGATTCAGACCATGGTCTTTTTCAAACATTTGCTGTGCATCTGAGAGCTGGACAGTGAATACGCATGAGAGAAGAATTAATGCCTTTGAGTTGTGTTGTTGGAGGACAGTGTAGAATATCCCGTGGACTGCCAAAAGTTCAAACAGTGTTGTCTTGAACCAGGTGAAGCTTCATTTTGCATGTGTTGGGCATGTTGTTAGGAGAAGCGAAATCAGACTTCGAAGGGTGGAGGGATAGTGCAGAAAAGGATATCCTTCAGCCAGATAGATTAACATTGTGGCTGCAGCACTGGACTCTAGTGTGTTAGAGATTATGAGGTTGGCACAGAATAGAACTGGATTCATATCTGTTGTTTGTAGGGTTACAGTGAGTCGTACTCAATTTGAAGGCACCTAACAACAACAACAGTTTTCAAGGCATGTGGCCTTGAAGCAGATTGAGAGCTGTCTCCTAAAACACCATTTGGTGAATTCAGACCTGTAACCTCTCAGCTACTAATAGAACCTCTGTGTGTATGTGTGTGTGCGCGTGCACATTTGTGCATCTGCACGCAAATTATTTTTAAATTTGTGTTACACAAATGAGTGTCAGCATTCTAATTTCTACCCTGCTTTCCCGGTTTCCATCTGTCTCATTTCTCTATCTGTTCTTGCCTTCTCATCTTTGCTTTTGGACACATATTGTCCATTTGGTCTCATGTAACTATTGTAAACAGCACATTCCTCATAAGTGTTGTTTATTTTAAATGCCATTCTGTTATTTGGCTGAAAGAGGGCCTCTAAGAGTGCCTTCAGTTCCAAGTGAAAAAGGTGTTTTAGGGTGATAGTCTTGACGATTCCTCCAGTCTCTTAGCAGTCTAGTAAGTCTGATCTTGATTTTTTTCAAAAATTATTTTTTTTGTTGTTGTTGTTGTATATTTTTATCCCCTCCTAACAAGACCTCCTGTTAAGTTCTTGGGGAGACCTCTCAGAAGGTAACCGGACACTATCTAGTTCTTCTGGTTTTTTATCCCTCCTAACAAGACCTCCCGAATGTGGAAACTACAGAACAATTTCACTGATTTCACATGCAAGCAAGATTTTACTGAAGATTATCCAAAAACGACTGGAACAGCACATCAACAGTGAACTACCAGAAATCCAGGCTGGTTTCAGAAGCGTTATGCGGATGATACAACCCTGCTTGCTGAAACTGAGGAGGACCTGAAGCACCTGCTTCAGAGTGTCAAGTACTGCACCCTATAATATGGATTGAGGCTCAATGTCAAGAAGACAAAGATTCTCACCACTGGACCAATTGGCAGCATCAGGATGGATGGTGAAGAGATTGAGATTGTACACAGCTTTAGTTTGCTTGGCTCCTTAGTCAACAGTCTTGGCCCCAGCAGCCAGGAAATTAAAAGGCGCATTGCCATGGGAAAGTCTGCTGTTAGGGACCTCTCCAAAGTGCTAAAGAGCAGTGGTGTGTCTCTGGAGACTAAGGTGCGTCTGATACAGGCCATGGTCTTCGCATTCACCTGTTATGCATCAGAGAGTTGGACAATGACCAAGGAGGATAGAAGGAGAACTGATGCCTTTGAGCTGTGGTGCTGGAGAAGAGTATTGAGAATACCATGGACTGCTAGGAAAACAAACAGATTTGTCCTGGAGAGGGTTAAACCGGGTGGCTCCTTGGAGGCAAGGATTCTGAGGCTCCGTCTAACTTACTTTGGACATGTGAGGAGAGAACCGGTCCTTAGAGAGGGACATCATGCTTGGGAGGGTGGAGGGACGGCGCAGGAGAGGAAGGCCCTCTATGAGGTGGATTGATTCAGTGACTGGGATAATTGGGATGGGAGTGTCAGAGACAGTGCGATTGGCACAGGACAGAGCGGAGTTTAGGGCTGTTGTACTTAGGGTCGCTATGAGTCGCAGGCGACTCGACAGCACATAACAACAACAACAACAACAAGACCTCCTGTTAAGTCCTTGGGGAGACCTCTCAGAAAGTAACCAGACACTGTCAAGTTCTTCTGGTTTTGGGCTAAAGAGCCTATATAGTTCATGTGAGCCAGTCTTGAGTCTTTGGTGTATTTGGTTCTACTTTGCTCTAGACAAGAAGAGACCAGTAGTTGTATTGGTCTAAGATGGCAACCCAAATGCTTTTAAGATTCCAGACACTACTAACAAAAGTAGATTGTAGAACTTTATTAACTATTTTATGCTTTAATAATCTAGAAATCTCAAATTATGTTCCTGAAGTATTAGGCTTTGTCCAGAAAATTTCATTAACATAGCCCCTATGTGCTCAAGTATATGTATAAGTAAATACATAGCTTATACAAATGTGTATGTACAGAGACCAACATGCACATGTCTCTTCTCCCACGAGCTCTCCAACATCCGTACCACATGCATTTCTACCCATATAACCAATCACAAAGTTTATTTGTTATTGTTATTTGTTACTGTTGTGTAGGTTCTCTGTGGTCAGTTTTTTTGTTGTTGAAGAATTATATGTGTTACAGCAGTCATTTTTAATTCCCTTTTGTATTCTTGATACTTCTTTGTGTCTTCATTCACCTTAGATTGGTCTTACTTCCCCTATATTAAATATTACTTTTCCCTTCATCAGAATTAATTGAGAGTTCTGCTGACCTAGTGGTAAGAAGCTGCACTGCAGTCCCAAAGACACATAGTTCAAATCTACCAGCTGCTCCATGGGAGAAGTTTGGGCAGATTTACTGCCTCTGAAAACCTGCTGGAGAGTTAGCTGTGGGTCGTTTCTAATTCGACACACTCCAACAACAGTCACAACTATCTGATAATATGTATCGGGAGCTCTGGTAGCCTAGTAGTTAGAAGCTGCTCTGCAGTCCCAAAGATAATTGATTTGAATCCACAAGCTTTCCATAAGAGAAGGATGGGCAGTCTCCTCCCATGTGACTAACTGCCAATGAAAACCCCCTGGAGGGCCAGTTTGACTCGGCAGCACACAACGTTATCTAATCAGTGATTTCTCCCTCCTTTCCCTTTCCATTTCTGGCAGTCATCAAATAACATTATTTTAGGTGGGTAAACCTATTTGCCCTTTTTTATTGACTCACTTCACGCAGCATAATATCCTCCAGATTCATGTGTTATATTTCAAAGAATAATCTTTATTCTGTCTTATTCTATAATAGTCCTTTGTATGATGTACTTTTATTTTATTCCTTCATACATTGTTAGATGCATACCAGAATGTTTCCATATTCTCTTCTATTGAATAATACTGCAGTGAACTTGGGTATACATAGGGCTTTATGTCACTGCTCTGATTTCTCTATATTATATACCTATGAAAAGGATTCTCAAGATCACTTTTTTAGCTTTATAAGGAAATACAGCAGGGGAATACATGTATATTCCAGCAGGTGAGGGTATGTACCAGGTAACCAAGGGCCCAGGGTCTGTCCTACTTGTGGTGGACAGTTGTATTGCATGTGCAGTGTCTTGTAGTCAGAGGAGTGTGAAGGGTGACTGATGGCATTATCTTTCGTCAGGTTGGCATGGCACTGCCAAGTACATGGGGCAGGAGGATGCTCCTACCTTGGTCCCTGGCTTGGGAGGGGCAGCGAAGGCAGTGGGGGGGCATCAAGAGTGGTGGGAGAATGCTTTCTTTTTTCTTTCAAAATTAAACATATCTTTGCTTGCTGGAACTTTATCAGCTGGGAATGGTCACACTCTGTTGCTGATCAGATGTTGCCATCATAGGACTTGTTGGGACATCAATTTTTATTTTACACTCAATTAGAGATGTTACTTTGCAAAGGGAGATTTTGTTAATTTGCAAAGAGAGGTGAATGGTTACTTCCTTGAGGAACAGGACTTATTTACAGCATAAGGAGACCATGGTAACTGTTAGGTCTTCAACTGTTAGATCTTCACACTGGACATAAGGCCAAGGACTCAAGGCAGGAACCAGAGAAAGAAAGAAAGAGAGCGAGAGAGAGGGAGGGAGGGAGCGAGGAAGGAAGGAAGGGAAAGAAGCTTTAGAAAGGGGTCTCCCTGGCAGGATTCCTTGGTCTGCAGAGAGAGAAACAGACAGAGGGACAGACCAGGGAAATACCACACCTCATTGATTTCACATGCAAGCAAGATTTTACAGAAGATCATCTGAAAACGACTGGAGTAGCACATCAGCAGAGAACTGCCAAAAGTCCAGGCTGGGTTTAGAAGGGGTCGTGGTACTAGGGATATTGTTGCTGATGTTAGATGGATCTTGGCTGAAAGCAGAGAATACCAGAAGAATGTCTATCTGTGTTTCATTGATTATGCAAAGGCATTTGACTGTGTGGATCATAACAAACTGTGGCTGACTCTGAGAAGAATGGGAATCCCAGAACACTTGATCATTCTAATGCGAAACTTATACTTGGACCAGGAGGCAGTCGTCAGAACAGAGCAGGGTAACACTGCATGGTTCAAAATTGGGAAGGATGTACACCAGGGATGTGTCCTATCTCCATACCTTTTCAACCTGTATGCAGAACAGATTATCTGAGAGACTGGGCTCTATGAGGAGAAATGTGGTGTCAGGATTGGTGAAAGATCTATCAACAGTCTGCGTTATGAAGATGACACAACCCTGCTTGCTGAAACTGAGGAGGACCTGAAGCACTTGCTGCAGAGAGTCAAGGACTTTAGCCTTCAATGTGGATTGAGGCTCAATATCAAGAAGACAAAGATTCTTACCACCAGACCAATTGGCAGCACCAGGATGGATGGTGAAGAGATTGAGATTGTTCACAGCTTTAGTCAGCTTGGCTCCACAATCAACACTCTTGGCACCAGCAGCCAGGAAATTAAAAGGTGTATTGCACTGGGAAAGTCTGCTGGTAGGGGCCTCTCTAAAGTATTGAAGAGCAGTGGTTTCACTCTGGAGACTAAGGTGCATTTTATACAGGCCATGGTCTTTGCAATCACTTGTTATGTGTCATAGAGTTGGACAATGACTATGGAGGATAGAAGGAGAATTGATGCTTTTGAGCTTTGGTGTTGGAGAAGAGTATTGAGGGTACCATGGACTGCTAAGAAAACAAACAGATTCATCCTGGAGAGGTTTAAACCAGGCTTCTCCTTGGAGGCAAGGATTCTGAGGCTTCGTCTGACATACTTTGGTCATGTTGTAAGGAGAGACCAGTCCTTGGAGAAAGACATCATGCTTGGGAGGGTCGAGGGACGGCGCAGGAGGGAAAGACCCTTCATGAGGTGGATTGATTCAGTTACTGGGGTAATCAGGATGGGAGTGTCAGAGACAGTGCAATTGGCACAGGACAGAGCAGAGTTTAGGGCTGTTGTACATAGGGTCGCTGGATGGCACATAACAACAAGGAGGATTAGGGCAGGTTTTATAGTGAAGGGTCTTTAGGGGAGGATGGAAGGGACTTTCCATTGTGGTTTAGCCAGGTGGGTGGTCTTCTAGGGAAGGAAGGGAGGGGCACTTCAAGGTATTTGAGGCTTTTCACCCCCTTTGTTGACATGTTCATATTCCTTGAATCCTTTGTTCTCTCTTTGACCTTGGTCCCAGCCTGACAGTACCTAGCTGAAAGGCCTACAATTACTGACCAAGGAGAGAAGGTGTAGCTTCCTTGTTTTCTGGGAAGGAGTTAATCCTGGTTCCTTTAGGGCTGAGCCCATACCTCTCAAGGCTGAATGAGGTACCCCTCTTTCTCACCCTCTGGGGGTCTGCTAGCATGAGAGGGTTTTCTTCTCTGGCCAGTTGGATCCCTCTGTCACAGGTTCCCACACAGGTGGGAAGGAGGCCTGCAGGAGGGCTCAGCACAGGTGATTGGGCTGGTCAGAAGTAGAATGGACAGACCCCCGAGGACTCCTAGCGTCAGCAGCTACCCAGAGTGGACAGACCTCTGAGGACTCCTAGCGTCAGCAGCTACCCAGAGCCTCACCCTCCCCAGTGCCACTGCTGCCATTTGCCATTTTGTGTCCTGGCCTGGGACTCCAGGAGAGTGCTTTGGTTCTGTTTCTAATTTAAATAAATTTTTATTTTATACTGGTTTACTTACAGAGTTCTTACAGAGCTGTTTCTTACACTGGCTCTATCCCATTTCCTTTACCTATCCCTCCTTCCACCCATCAAATTATGGCCCTGACAAAGTGTGAGGGGATGCAGTCCTGGCCTCAGGAGGAGGTGAGGTCTTGTCAGCCTGATACTCACCCTAATGGTCAGGTACCTCTGCGAATGAACAGTCCTGTCTCTGGATCCTGGTTTCCTCCTTGCCCTGTGGACTCCAGGATCCCTGAAGCTTTCACTTCTTGTCCTTTTGCTCCTAGAATCCAGTTCATGTCCTGCTTGCTTTCCTTCACTTGGGTATATCTCCAGTTACCTTGTTTGCCCATTAGGAATTTTGTGAAGTTGCCTTCTTTTGCTGTTCAGCTGGGATCACTGGTAGCTTTGTCTCAACATGACCATGCTGTGCCAGGCCAACCGGCGGAGCACTTCTGTTCCACATCTTCTTGTTTACAGTGTTTGCATTCAGATTCTCCTTCCAGTTGATATTCAATGTAATTCTTGATATATCCATTTGAGGCCAAGAGTTCCAGAATTGCCCTGTTTTCTCCCCTGCCGACAGTCTTTGTTCAGAGAGATGGCATAGTCCATTATCTTGAGTTTTTTTCCATTGGTAGAGTTCTTAACCATTTTTGCCACCCAAGAAATACAATGTATAAATTCTCAAAACCTCAAACTGCTTTTGAGGCTGAACCAACTTCTTGCTCACTGACCAGTGGGTTTTCTGAGGCTGTAAACTTCAGTGTATGAGATTGCACATGCTTATCCCTCAGAGGTGCTGGTGCATTTTAACCAGCAGAGAGGAGCAACCTTTGGATTAGAGACATCTAAACGTTTGCTAGGTCATTAGTTAAGGTTGCGTGGTTATTCACTTTTCTCAGCATCACACTGTAGTAAAAAAGTGAAAATAAACACAAATTCTTGGCATCTTGCCTTAATACTTTTTTCCATTTTGCTACATTGTTTATCCAGCAACTACTTACAAAACACCTACTATGTGTCAACCAAATTTCCTCTGCTTAGAGCTTAGAGTAAGGCAGATATTGAACAGAAACAAATACATAATTGGTGGTAAGTGCATTAGAGTAAAGTTTTTAGACAAAATAAAACAGGAATAACTTTTATTTAGGTTGGGAGTTTTATTCAGGTGTGGAAGAAACAAACTTCCTTTGATTATTTTTAAAGTATGGTTGTAGGAAGAAGTGCAAGCTACACTAAGGGCCTAGGTGAAATATAAAAATGCAGGACATCAGTTGAGGTGCTTTAAGAAATGAATGCAGTAAGGGAAATACTTCATTCTATGCCAAGAAATAAGGTAGCTTCCTGGTCAGTAGGTTGGGAGGAATTCACTTTTGTGCCCATTCCAAAGAGAAGTAGTTCAACTGAATGCAGATATTAAACAATGTCCTCAATACCACATCCAATTAAATTTTACTGAAGATCATTTAAAAAACAGCTGCAATAGTACATTGACAGAGTTGGCAAAAAATCAAATTAGATTCAGAGAGAAGGATATGGAATGAAGAGATATCATTGCTGATTGCTGATGTAAGGTGGCTAAAGAGCGGAAACTATCAGAAAGGTATTTAACTGTATTCCACTGACAGTGTAAAGGGATCTAACTATATGGCTCATAGCAAATTATGGGAACATTGTGAAAATGGAGATTCTGGAACACTTAATTATGTTTATGTGAAATCTCGAGGTAGACTAAGAGGTAGTTACTGGAACAGAATAAGGGGATACTATCTGATTTCAAATTTTAAAAGTGTGCATCAGTGTTTTTTCCTTTGACTGTAATCATTCAGTCTGAAGGTTAAGGAAATAATCTGAGAAATTAGACTACATGAAGCAGAATGCAGCACCAACCAGTCGAAAAGGTCTTGCTCACCCTCACGATGTTTGATAGCCAGAGCATTTGCCTTAGTTTGCATTCTTGCCTCCTCTCAATGAGATGAGGGAGATCCCGGAGGCTCCATCACACTCCAGACCCCAGTTACTCTATCTGTGCTTTGCTAGAATTATGTCGAGGCATCTCCTGTGTCCCGCTTAGTTACATACCAGCTCCTTGGAGAATGATTCAAGCTTAGACGGAATATCAGGGGGTTGAATAAAGAAGCTAGAGACTCCTTTGTCCCTCCCAGTTGCCCCTTGCTTCCGCCTTGGAACCTTACTTCATGAGACATGTCCCCACATGGCCCTGTCATAGCTGACAGGGCTCAGGCATTTAATATCAAGAGTCTCTGGACATATTATTTTAAAAAAAAAATGTGAATTTTATGTATAACTGGCAAGCTTCTGAAAATATGTTTACTTTTGTAATGTTTACCAATGATTTTTTTTACAAGCTATGTACTCAGGAATATACTGAGTCACTATATAGAAAGGAATTGGCAGATACAGAGGAATTTAAAGAAAAAAACATATGAGCAAGAGCCTATGGTGATGAAGGAAGAAGTTCAAGCTGCCTTGAAGGAAATAGCAAAAAATAAGGCCCCAGGAATAGATGGTATACCATTTGAAGTATTCTAGATAACAGATGTTGCCCTGGATGTGCTCACCAAGTTGTGCCAAGAAATCTGGAGAACAACCACTTGGCCAACTGACTGGAAGAGATCTATATTTGTTCCCATCCCAAAGAAGGGCAAACCAACTGAGTGTGGAAACTACAGAACAATATCATTGATTTCACATGCAAGCAAGATTCTACTGAAGAGATTATCCAAAAATGATTAGAACAGCACATCAGCAGAGAACTGCCAGAAGTCCAGGCTGGGTTTAGAAGGGGTCGTGGTACTAGGGATATTGTTGCTGATGTTAGATGGATCTTGGCTGAAAGCAGAGAATACCAGAAGAATGTCTATCTGTGTTTCATTGATTATGCAAAGGCATTTGACTGTGTGGATCATAACAAACTGTGGCTGACTCTGAGAAGAATGGGAATCCCAGAACACTTGATCATTCTAATGCGAAACTTATACTTGGACCAGGAGGCAGTCGTCAGAACAGAGCAAGGGAACACTGCATGGTTCAAAATTGGGAAGGGTGTACGCCAGGGATGCATCCTATCTCCATACCTTTTCAACATGTATGCAGAACAGATTATCCGGGAGGCTGGGCTCTATGAGGAGAATTGTGGCATCAGGATTGGTGGAAGATCTATTAACAATCTGCGTTATGCAGATGACACAACCCTGCTTGCTGAAACTGAGCAAGACCTCATGCACTTGCTGCGAAGGGTCAAGGACTGCAGCCTTCAGTATGGACTGAGGCTCAATGTGAAGAAGACAAAGATTCTCACCACTGGACCAACTGGCAGCGTCAGGATGGATGACGAAGAGATTGAGATTGTTCACAGCTTCAGTTTGCTCGGCTCCACAGTCAACACTCTTGGCACCAGCAGTCAGGAAATCAAAAAGCGTATCGCGATGGGAAAGTCTGCTGTTAGGGACCTCTCTAAAGTACTCAGGAGCAACAGTGTCTCTCTGGAGACTAAGGTGCGCCTGATACAGGCCATGGTCTTTGCAATCGCTTGTTATGCATCAGAGAGTTGGACAATGACTAGGGAGGACAGAAGGAGAGTGGATGCTTTTGAGCTGTGGTGCTGGAGAAGGGTACTGAATGTACCATGGACTACCAGGAAAACAAACAGATTCATCTTGGAGAGGATTAAACCAAGCTGCTCCTTGGAGGCAAGGATTCTGGGGCTTCATCTGACATACTTTGGACATGTTGCCAGGAGGGACGGGTCCTTGGAGAGGGACATCATGCTTGGGAGGGTGGAGGGACGGTGCAGGAGGGGAAGACCCTCTATGAGATGGATTGACTCGGTGACTGGGGTAATCAGGATGGATGTGTCAGAGGCAGTGAGGTTGGCGCAGGATAGAGCAGGGTTTAGGGCTGTTGTGCATAGGGTCGCTATGAGTCGCAAACGCCTCGACGGCACATAACAACAACAACAACATGTACTCAAATGAATGGAGCAGCTTACAAAAAAAAAAGAGATTGGAAGGTCCATTAGCAATATATAATATGCAGATAATGCTACTTTGCTTTTGAAAGTTGAGACCTGAAGCACTTACTGATGAATATCAAAGCCATTAGTGTGAATTCTATTTCAACCATAATCCTTACATCATGATAAAAATCTACACATTTTGATAAACAACCTAAAGTTGTGAAGGAGCTCTTTTACCAAATCTACAATCAGTGCTAATGGGAGCAGCAGTTATCAAGAAATCAAACAACATATTGCACTGGGAAAATCTCCAAAAGAATAGGCGGAAGACCAAGGTACACCTGACAGAAGCCATCGTATTTTCAGTTGCTTCATATTCATAAGAAAGATGTATAATAATAATAATAATAATAATGAATAGGAAAGCCTGAAGAGTTGGTCCAGATAATTTTAAATGCACATATATAGATTGCCAAAAGATGGAGCAAAACTGTCCTAGCAGAGCGTAGCCAAAATAAGGATGACGTGACTTTGTCACCCATGCTTTGGAAATATTATCAGGAGGGACCAGTTCCTCCAGAAAGACATCATGCTTGGTAAAGTAGAGGGTCAGCAAAAAAAAGATGAAGCTCAATGAGATGGATTGACATGTGGTGACACAGTGGGCCCAAGCATAGCAGGGATTGTGCAGATGCTGCAGGACTGGGCAACTTGCTCTATATGGGGCCGTTAGAGGCAGAATTGGTTCAGCAGCACCTAGCAACAACAACAGTTGTAGACGTCCAGAACAATTAATTTACTTTTTAATATTTCTTTGTTTGCATTCTGTTCAAGGATATCAGTTTAGATTCGGTAATAGTTGACCATCAAGATGATGCCTTTAGGGCAGAAACAGTTATCCAGGATTATTCATATCTCATACATCTTGGTGAGTACCTTATTTTTTTAATGTATACAACTTCATTTTTCCTTAATTACCTTAATTATGATCATGACTTGATCCACAGTCTTGCAACTGTAATATCTCATTGGCTGTTCTCACTTCGGTTTTTCATTTTTCATCTTTTAATGTCTTCTGTTAAAAGAGCTAACTAATGGTTGTGTTGTTGCTAAGTGCCGTCGAGTCGTAGACAACTGTGACCAGATCCTATGAACGAAAGACCTGAGCCATTGTATAACTTCCATCGTTTCTCCAAGTTCAGAGAGTTTCTGGAAGCAAGCTATTTCGGAAGTGGATGCCACTCCTGCTTCCAAGCTTGTTTTAATCAAGAAGCTCCACCAAACACTGTCCACCATGGGTAACCATTATCACACTTGACACATCAGTGTCATAGTGCTTTACAGCAACCACGAGTTACCTCTGTACAGCACTTGTTGACTCAGTTTCAATGAGTCTCTTTTCCTTGATAGATGTGGATTGTCTCCAGAGGATTGTGTCACATGTAGTGAGCACTTATGACAAAATGGCCCTTCTGTTGACACATTACTTGTCAGAGACTGCACAGAAGAAGGCCGGACTGTGAGGTGACTGTGTCCATTGACCACCCATCTTTTCAGGGCAAAAGGCCAACCATATAGTTAACTTCTCTCTGTTTTGAGAGGTTAGAGATCTGTCAAAAGAAACAAGTCAGTAAAAACTTGGAATCTTTAATATCAGATTCTTAAACCATAATCTTTAATTCATTTCTTATACATAATGAGCTTGACTAGAATGTCACCGTTTTCTCTCTGTAAAATAATTTATTTTAGAAAGATAATGTTAAAAAAAAAGGTGATTTTAGCCTTTTCAGAAGGTAGAAATGAAACTAGAAAAAGCAAATAACCTTAATAATGATGCCTTAAGCATATCTGCTTACTTAAATAATATTTTATTTACTTTCTTATAACATAGAATTAAATTTTCCAAACGTGATATTCTCCTACTTGATTCTGCTCACTGTTTTGCTGTGTACAATGTACTTTTAGTCTTGTATTTGGTCTGAGTTGATAAATGTTTTCTTTATCCTGTATCTCCTATTCATTAAATGACTCATCCTCCAACCTTATTTTTTTCTTCCTGAAATGTATACTACCCTACTGAATGATATGACTTATTTTTGTTATTTGCATATTATGTAATTAGTAGTGTCTAATAAGAATTGAAAATAAGCACTCTTGAAAAATGTATGTTAGTAATTAACACTGTCATGATTTCACGTAACTAAAACCTCTATGACAGCATATATAATAATTCAAATACAACTTCTCATATTGTAAGTAACAGTACAACTAGCACATAGGATAAACAATAAACATTATTCTCAGGAGTAAATGGAGATATGAGACTCTTATTTACCAATACTGGATCAGAAAAACTGAAATAACACAAAATTGTTAATTTTTAGAGAACCATATTAACTTGGCGACAGTTACAATAGGTATTTATAAAAATATTTCTTCCAACTCCCTTTATAGAGTATTCTTAATGGCAGGGTACTTTTTTCTCTGTTGTTGGTGATTGTGTCTATAACACCTAGAAATTGTCAGACGTAGATACTCAAAATGTATTATTTTAACTACTTGAATGGGTAACAGAAAAATAAAGACTGATGCCAGAGCTTTGTTCACAATATGCACATGCATACACACTAGATCATGCATCTCAGGTGTTGCATTGCTATGCTTTGCTTTGTTCTCGATGGCTAAAAATGTCAGTTTAAGATCATGCTTAGTTGCCAACATTGGGAAAGTTGAGTGTTTATTCTTCAGTTAGTAGGAGGAATAATCAGGAAAACAAATTAAAATGTTTATTTAAATAATTTGGCTTTCTGGTTGTATACTGCTTCTTTTGGTGTCTTAGAATACATTTGTCTTGAGAAATTGAAAATTATATATGTTAGAGCCATTTAAATGATTTTATACTGTGTTCATAAGCTGTGAGAAATGAAGTCACATTTTATTAAATATATTTTTCTTTCCCAGGGCTAAGTCATGAAATTCAGGAAGATTTTTCTGGTAAGCTAAAAACAAACAAAAAAATCCTGACACTGAAATTTGAATTATGTGTATTCTTATGCTGACAAACAAAAACAAAACTCAGGCTGCATCAAAAGGCAAGGAAAAAAGGGCAAATAGAAAGAAAGTAGCAAGAAGGAGCCCTGCAGTGTTTCCTTTCCATTCTTTCTTTCCTTATCTCTCCCCTATTCCTTACATGTAGCTTGTATAAATACATTACCCATTTACCCTTTGCTATCAAATTGATTTCAACTCCTGATTACACTGTGAGACAGAGTAGAGGTGCTCCATAAGGTTTCCACGGCTGCAAACCTTTATGGAAACAGACTGTCACATCATTTTCTTACAGAACGACTATTCAGACCACCATTTGATTAATAGTCAATTGCTTAACCACTGTGCCACCAGGCTTTCTTAAGATTTAGCAGGCAAATTTTCTCAGGTGTGCATGTTTAAAGTTGACAGATCTTATAACTCATATAAAGTGTAGGTTTTATACAGTTATTTAACAATAACATTATTGTCAAGTTCCTTAAACTTGCTGTGTCTTTCCTTTTTTATATACCATGGTAAGCTCTGTAAATTGTAAATTTTAAATTCTTTACAGTCAAGAGCATGTTTTTATCTTTGTTAAGCTTCATATCAGTGTTTGTTGAATTGCACTTATTTGTTCTGTTTTTAAAGTTACTTAATTGTTGCTGTATTGTATTGTGTATAGAGAGAAAGATCAGATACATTGTAATGGCAAAATAGGTATTTAAAAGCAGTCAATGCTTTAAGTTTAAATCTGTATTTAAAAGTTTATGTTTTCTTACTATTCTTTTCTATCATAAACAATTTTAGCCATTCAAAAATAAAAACATTACTAGACTTTTCATTATCGAAGGGTTTACTAGGAATTCATTCTCCCAAGACTGTGTTTGTGGAATTACTTATAAGAAACTCTTCACATCCCATACAAGAGATGTTAAAAGAGAGTAAATTAAATTTGCTTTTGTAGTGTGATCTAAAATAGCAACTCATTTGTATATATCAGCCTTAATTTTTTCTAGTTGTATATTAATTACTTGTCAGGGCTTTGTTTGAACTTTAATGAAGCTATTTCTAGATAATATTTTCATTTCCGTGTTTAAAATGTAAATATTTTAAATTTTATAAGTATGATAAATATATAAAAAGGTATTTCTAGATAATATTTTTCATTTTCTAAAATAATGTGGTATAATATCAAAGACATCGGAAGTTCTTTTCCCCAATGAAGGAAAAAACACACAAAGAATCCATATTTCCTTGATCTTTGATAAATTAGTTTGACAGAAATTAATCTGATTTAAAAATGCACTTAGATAATTTACCATTATCTAAGGCTGTGTAACAGTGTCATGGATATGTGGACAAATATTTACCCTACTAAAGATCAATATCATATCAGGTTGGACTTTTGGATTGTTTGAGAAAGATTAGTTTTAAAATGAAATCTTATATTTAATATCAGTGAATACAAGTGGAATTTATTTTCTTTTCAGTGAAAATTGTTGAGAATGTGGGAAAAATAGAGATTGTCCTGAAGAAAAAAAAGAATGCTTCTTGGGAATATCTGGGTCATCCTCTGGAGAACCACAATTCATTTGTTCCAAAGAAAGATACAGGTATGTATGTGGTGCTGTTGTTTTGAAGTTTGTTGTTTGGGAAAATTTTGTTTTAGTGACTCATTTGTACCAGTTACAAGGCCACTTTGGTTGAGCTGAAGTTGCCTTTATGTGTACTTGTAGGTAGTTGTATTTCAAAAGTTAATTTCAGGCTCTGCTATCTAATGCGTAGGCCTCACAGTTATTATTAGGTAATACTGCCTTGAATGGTGAAGTACATTTGCTTAGACTATTGTCCACTCATTTGCTCCTTCATTTATTAAAGATTCAGAAACTAATTTTATGCCATGCCTGGTTGTTGATTTTTTTTAAAAAATTAGGAATGTTGTTTTAATGCATGTTGTTGTTATGTGCAGTTGAGTCACTTGAGACTTATAGCAACACTACGTACAACAGCCCTGAAACCTGTTCTATCCTGTGCCAATCTTACTTACTATCTTTGACACATCTATCCTCATTACCCTAGTCACTCAATCAGTCCATCTCATTGATTGTCTCCCTCTCTTTCTCTGTTCCTCCACCCTTCCAAGCATGATATCCTTCTACAAGGACTGGTCCTTCCTTGCAATATGCCAGAGTATGTCAGACAAAGCCTCAGAGTCTTTGCCTCCAAGGAGCAGCCTGGTTTCACCCTCTCTTGGATGAAACTATTTGTTCTCCTGGCAGTCCATGATATATTCAGCACTCTTCTCCAGCACCACAGCTGAATGCATAAAGAATCCATTTCTTACTTTACTATATGTTACAGCAAAGGTTCATCATTCAGAATGTCTTTTCTAGACAGTCATTAACTGTTTATTTTGTGCTGAAGTATTTATTGTATTAAGAAGAAAGGATTAAGGTAGGGCTTCAAGTCCCACCCTACTAGTGGCTTTTGTAAGCTCATGGAACACCTGTCTTTCCAGCTGTTCTGGAACTGATAGCCTACAATGATCACCAGTCTTTGCAAAACACATCTGCATACCTACAGTCGTGTGAGTCATTCCCCTGATAGATCTGAGTCTCTGGGAGATCTTCTAGTGAACCACTGAACTCAAGGGATATAGAGGAGCAAGGAAACTGAACAAAGGAGAGGCTGTTGATATAGTAAACAGGGAGTTAGATAGCAAATTGAGCATTTGGGACAATGGTGACTCAGCCAAATGAATTATTAATACAGTTGGTGTCAGAGTAGTTAGGTTCTCTACAAAAGTCCAGACTCTCTGTAACATGTGTCTGGAGAAAAAAGGGGTCAACAAGAGAATGAGACACCTTTGGTTTCTGGATGGAATAAGGAACACTCATGGATTAATGCAGCTATTGTGTTGCAATCAGTTTACCAAGGCACAAGTTCCTCATTAATATGAATTAGTGTAACTCTGAAGAAGCTCGTTAACACGTTGCTGCAAATGACGGTAATACATCGAAAAAAAAAAAGTGTTTCTAAGCATGAAAGTGTATGGCAGCGTGTAAATTGGATGCATACAGAAATACAGAGTGATAAGGAGAGAGCAAAACTTAAAATTCCTTGGTTTCTCCTATCCCTAGTCACAACAAATGTAAGGGAAAAGAATGTAGGAATTAAGATGGGTGATACGAGAACTGAACAAAGTCCTACAAGGACAGAGTTAACACCCCAGAGGGGACAATTAGCTTGATAGAGTTCTAGTGATAATGTTCTATTATGGCATCCAATGAATATGCCTCTTACAGAGGCCATAGCAGAGATGGTTATCATGGGGGCACCTCCAACTGGGGCACCTTGTTTGGCTTTGTTACTGGAGAACAAAGCAACAGTTGAAGAAGCTGTGTCATTATGTATTGACTAGGCTAGGGATAGCCTAGGGATGATTTGAAAATAATGCTTGCCTACATGACCAACAGAGGTTGGTTGGTAAGTCCAACAAAAATCCAGGGCCCAGCTCAAAGAGTAAATACTTGGACAAGAGCCACCTAGGCAATCAAGGATAATCTATCACTTCCAGCTCCCAAGACTAAACAAGAGGCCCAACAGTTGATTGATCTGTTTGGATTTTGGAGGGCATCTTGTAATGTTGTCAGCTCTCATCCATAAAGTTACTCAAAAGAAAATTGAAATGTGTTTGAATAGGTGCCTGAGCAGCACAAGGCTAAGACTGAAATACACAAAGCAGTCTCTTGCTCCTTTTCACTAGGCCTTTATGATTCACATTCAGACATAATTCTCGAGGTATCTGCCACCTGTGCTTATGAAGATTGGAGCTTATGGCAAAAACCTGAGAAGGCTGCCTTCAGCAGCCACTAGACAAGGAAATTTCCTGACACTGCTATATGATACATGCCATTTGAAGGAGTGACTTGCTTGCTATTGGGCATTGGTTGAGATTGCTTCAATGACAGAAGAACATAAATGAGACCTGAAATACCCATCACGCCATGGCTGCTTTTGGAGAAGCATTCTAATAAAGGTGGTGGTGCCCAAACCAGCTCTGTAATAACATAGAAATGGTTCATCCAAGAGCAAGCTACTGGGGGAATTCAGGGAAGAACCCATTTCTAGGAGCAAGAAGCCTCTTTTCCCATTGGTCCTACCCTGGAACATCCAGAGAGGCTGCCAGAGCCCATTGTCACTTAGATAGTGCCATGTGCACAACTTCCTGCTGATCATCAAAGAGCTGCTTGGTTCACAGATGGCAGTTCCAGCGTCTGGGGTCAACATTTGGTGTCGAAAATCACCACATTAATAACAGCAGATGGGAAAACCCTGATTGAGGAAGGCAAGAAAAGATCTGCATAGTGGTCTTCCTAACTGAGGAATTGAGCAATGGTGAGAGTTCGTATGTTTGAATTTTCAGTGATTCATGGGCAGCGGCTAATGGCTTAGCCATAAAGGTAATGCAAATGGGGCATGGAAGACTGGACTATTAAAGGGACATGGGTGGGGCGTGGATCTAAAGCACTCTGGTAATTTAGGGAGGGGTACATTAGAGCTAGACTTGTTAGTGTCCATCAGAAAATCCCCTGCCGGGATTACAAGGTGGTTGAACAACTCAGCAGGTGGACACTCAGCAGCGGGTACATTCCCTTGCAGTGGCCTACTGGGTCCATGAAATGAGTGGACATGGGAATGCTGCAGCAATGCAGAGATGGGCTGAAGCTAGACATATTCCTCTTTCTCCCTCCCTACCAATAAAGATTACTTTTCTTGACAGCAAGAAAGCAGCAAGTTGCACATAGCTATGGGACAGATTCCCAGGGAGGAAGGCCCTGCAGATAATTGCCAGGTTAAATATATGGGGCAAGTAGCACATTGTGGCTACGAATGGGTTCTTGCAGGACTAGATACTTACTCCACACTGAGCATATACTATAACCAGTGATAATGCCAAAAATACTATTAAGGGACTGGAACAGAAGATACTCTACAAGTTGGGCCACCAAGTTATATTTTCTCAGACCAAGGAACACGCGTTATACCCACATAGTGCAGCAGTGGACCAAGAAACAGCATATTAAATGGACATGCCCTGTTGCCTGCCACCCTCAAAGTTAAGATCTGATAGAGAATTAGAATGGGTAGTCCAAACATTTGTTATCTAAAACTGGGGAATAAGGGTATGAAAGGCTGGCTTACCTGCCTTCAAGAGTGTGTACTCACACTTAATTAGAGAGAAGCTAAAGAGGGTTGACCCCTCTACAGATTACTATGTTCCCCAAGGATATGTGAAGAAGGTGTAGGGAAAGATGCTGGTACTACTATACAATTCTTCTTTATATTATCTAAGACTGTTTCTTGCCAGATAGTCCCAGGTCCAGGGATGCAGCTTTGAGGACCAGAAACAAGAGAGATTCCTGAGCAAAGACCTGTAACAATATCCTTAAACTTATATGCAAAAATTCCTAAAGGTCTGATGGAGTGGATTGTACCTTCACTCCATCTTACAAAAGTTTGGTTAACAGTGATATACATTCTGCCTAGGCTTGAGATAGCCTATTGATGTACCTATGTAACCTTGCCCAACATGAATGGGAAGGGACTAAAGGGGAAACACTTGCTAGACTGCTTTTACAACCTGCAATTTGGATTAGCACAGTGGCTGAAGCTGATGTTCCTTCCCAGTGTTGTTGTGTTCTTATGTGCTGTCGAGTGGCCTGCTACTCATAGTGACCCTATGTATAATAACTCTGAAGCTTCCCCTGTCCTGAGCAAATCTCACTGACTCCTGCACACCTACCTCCATTGCCTCATTACATTGGGGGTCTTCTTCTGCACTGTCCCTCCACCCTTCCAAGCATGATGTCCTTCTCCAAGGACCGGTCCCACCTGGCCTCATGCCCAAAGTATGTGAGCTTTAAAATCCTAGCCTCCAAAGAGTAACTTGGTTTGACCCTCTCCAAAACAGACCTAGTTGTTTTCTTGGCAGTCCATGGTATGTTCAAGACTCTTCTCCAGCACCATAGCTCAAAGGCATCAAATCTTCCTTAGTCATTGTCAAGCTCTCTGATGCATACCAAGTAACTGCAAAGAACATGACTTGGATCAGGCACACCTTGTCTCTTGGCTGACATCGTTGCTTCTCAGAACTCTGGAGAGGTCCCTGAAGGCAGATTTTCCCAGTGCATGTGTCTTTTGATTTCCTGACTGCTGGTGCAAAGAGTGTCCATTGTGGAGCCAAGCAAGCTGAAATTGTTAACAACCTCAATCTCTTCTCCATCTATCATGGTGCTGCCAGTTGGCCCAGTGGTGAGAATCTTTGTCTTCATGATATTGAGTTTCAATCCATCTTGAAGACTACGGTCCTTCATCTTTTGCAAGTGCTTCAAGTCTTCTTTAGTTTCAGCAAGCAAGGTTGTGTCATCTACATAATGTAGGTTGTTGATGAGTCTTCAACATTCTTGATGCCACATTCCTCCTCATAAATCCCTGCTTCTCAAATAATCTGTTCTACATATAGATTGAAAAGGTAGGAGACAGGATGCATCCCTGACAGACTCCTTTCCTGATTTTGAGCCATGTGATGTTTCCTTGCTCTTTTCTGAGGATTGCTTCCAGGTCCAAGTATAGGTTTTGCATAGGCACAATCTAGTGTTCTGGGATTCCATTTTCCTCAAGGTTTGCCACAATTTATTGTGATCCACACAGTCAAATGCCTTTGCATAGTCCGTGAACCCAGATAGACATTCTTCTGTTCTATTTCCTTTCTACCAAGATCCCTCTGACATTGGCAATAATGTCTCTAGTGCCATGACCTCTTCAGAACTCAACTATATTTCTGGTAGTTCTCTGTCAGTGTACTGTTCAAGTCGTTTCTGGATAATCGTCAGCAGAATTTTGCAAGTGTATGATATTAGTGATGTTGTTGTTGTTGTTGTTATGTGCCGTCGAGTCGCCTGCGACTCATAGTGACCCTATGTACAACAGCCCTAAACTC
>NW_006399861.1:5665310-5671451 GCF_000299155.1 Elephantulus edwardii
GGTTGGGATATTAGTGATATGTTCAGTAATTTCCACACTGTCGAGTCACCTTTTTTTTTTGGAATGGGAATAAATATATACCTCTTCCAGTCAGCTGGCCAAGTAGCTGTCTTCCAGATTTCTTGGCACAACTTGGTGAGCACATGCAGGGCAGCATCTTTGTTAGTTCACATATGTCTATTGGTATTCCATCAATACCTGGGGCTTTATTTTTGCCAAGTCTTTCAGAGAAGCCTACACCTCCTCTTTCATTGCCATTACCTCTTGATCATATCCACTTCTGAAATATAACTGGCCTTTGAAAACCCTATGTAGAGAAGAGGATTAGAGTAGACTAACAGATATGGCAACTGAGGCTGAGCCCTCAAATTTGGAAACACAAAGGAGGAGACATAGTTGTAAGAAGAAACGAATGATTGGAACATGGAATGTGAGAAGCATCATAGGAAAACTAGACATTGTTAAGAAAATAAAAGAACGCACAAATATTGATAAATTAGTTACTAGCTAAATGAGATGGATTGGCATAAAATATTTTGAATCAGATGATCATATGATCTACTGTGCTAGACATGAAAAGGTGAGGGGAAAACGGGATCACTTTCATAGTTAAATTTATTTCTAGATCCATCTTAAAATACAATATTGTGAGAGACAGGATAATATCCATATGCATGCAAGGAAAACCTGTTAATACAACTATCATTCAAATATATGTGCCAATAATCAGAGCCAAATAAGAGGAAATAGATGATTTCTACCCACTGTTACAGTCAGAAATTGATTGAACATGCAACCACAATGCATTAATAATAATAGATGACTGTAATGCAAAAGCTGGGGACCAAGAAGAAGGATCAGTAGTCAGAAAGCCCGGACTTAGTAACAAAAATGAGGCTGGGGATGGAATTCTGCACAATCTATGATTCATTCGTTGCAAATACCTTTTATAAGAAACAACATAACGTAGGCAATACATGTGTGTTTTACCCGATGGTATGCACAGAAATCAGATTGATACGTCTGTGGAAGGAATTGTTGGAGAAGTTCAATATTGGCAGTAAAATGTAGGACAGGTGCGGATTGCAGCATAGACTTTAACCAAGCATATGCAAGTTCAAATTAAAGCTAAAGATGGTCACAGGAATCAAAATTTGATCTTCAGTCCCAAGGTAGGATAAAAAAATTATTTATCCGAAATATTTTTACCCAAGACTTAGGTAAATAAATGATAAATTGGAGAAAGGAGAAATAATAGCTAAGGTAAAGGAATGAATATATAGACCATGCAGTGAGAGAAATTTAACATTATGTTACTACCTAAGGAGAGATTCAGAGCAAGGCGGTAACCTCCTCCAGATACCAGAGACAGAAAAGCAAAGACAAGATTCACTTAATGGTTTAAAAAGAAATGTGTCAATCTTATGTATTTATTTTTATTTACTTAGTGGATACTGATGTTTCATCTGTGTTGTTATATACTGTAAAAGGGAATACTGGATGTTATAATGACAGTATAGCGTGCAAGTGATGATTGGATTTACTAAAAGTGGAAGATTTGCCTGTTGAAAGGAGTCAAACTAGAGGGCTGGAACTTAGCCTGAGGAAGATTAAGCCTACCCAATATTCTGATGAATTTTGCATTTTAATGGATCTTTCAATTCACCTTAGCATTTTGATTGAGGATATTTACATTTGGAGGCATCAGGCAGTGAAGAAACAGGCTTAGTTTGGGCATATTCCATCATCACTGTTGACCTAGTATGCACAGATTTATGGAAAAGCACAAAAGCATTGTTGCCTTGAGGAGCAGGAATTCTTGAGGACCTCTGACTTGTTGACTTGACCTCACATAGGGGCTAAGACTGAGTGAAGAAACTGATCAGTCTTGTCCAAAAGAAGAGGTGTAGACTCCTGATTTTGCAGTTAAGGCCTGTCTGGATTTAGCAACTGATGATTGGAGATGAGTTGACCAGAACCCAAGCAAATGAAGTTAAGTTGTTTCTGAGCTAATGTTGACTGCTGCTATCTAATGGTGTGTTCCTGACTGAATTTTGTTTATGGATGCAGATGCTGAATGTTCTAACTGGAACAGCAGATTGTTCAGAGAATGGAACATAGTTGTTTTTTTAGAGTATCGGTCTGATGTTGTTGCTGTTATGTGGGGTGAGTCAATTGCAACTCATCAGCCTTGCCCTGACTCTGAACCTTGCCCTATCCTGAGGCAGCCTAACCTTCTCTGACACACATGCCTCCATTGCCATTGTCACTATGTCATTCTGTCTTATTCAGTGTCTCCTTGCCTGTGCTGACCCTCTACCCTTCCAAACATGTAGTCCTTCTCCAATATCCGTCCTCACAATATGCCCAAAAATGTGTGAGACAGAGCCTCAAAATCCTTGCCTCCAAGGAGTAGCTTGGTTTCGCCCTTCCCAGGAAAGACCTGTTTGCTCTTTTGGCAGTCCATGGTATGTTCAGTACTCTTCTGCAGCACCACATCTCAAAGGTATCAATTATTTTGGCATCATTATTCATTGCCCAGCTCTCAGATGCATAGCAAGCAATTGAAAAGACCATGGCCTAGGACTGACATCATTGCTCTTGAGCACCCTGGAGAGGTCCCTGACAGCAGACTTTCCTAAAGCAACTAATCTTGATTTTCTGACTGCTGATGCCAGGAGTGTTGATTGTAGGCTGAGTAAGCTGAAATTAACAACCTCAATCTCTTCTCCTCTGTCATCATGGTACCAGTTGGCCCATTTGTGAGAATGTTTTCTTGATGTTGAGCTGCAATCTATATTCAGGAGTACATTCCTTGACCTGCTGCAGCAAATGCTTCAAGGCTTCCTCAATTTTGATGACAAATAATATGTCATCTGCATATTGTAGGTTGTTGATAAGTCTTCTGCCTCCAATCCTGATGCCACATTCTTCTTCATAAAGTCAAGACTCCCAAATTATCTGTTCCAGAATTAAACTGAAAATCTCTCAAGGAAGGATATATTCCTGATGCCCTCATTTCTTTATTTTGAACCATGCAGTGTTCCCTTACTTTGTAGGATAGCTTCCTTGTCTTGATATATGTTTCACATGAACACAATCAAGTGTTCTAAAATTCCCATTCTTCTCAGTTGTTAGGCATAATTTATTGTGGGCCATACATTCAAATGCATTTGCATAGTCAATAAAACATAAATAGACATTTCTTCTGGTATTCCTCTGCTTTCAGCTGAGATCCATCTGACATTGGCAGTGGTGTCCAAAGTCCCATGGACTCTTCTAAACCCAGCTTCGGAGTTCTGTTGATGTTCTGTTCTAATCATTTTTGGATAATCTTCAGCAAGCTTTTGCTCATATATGTTTTTAATGCTAGTGTTCAATAATTTCCATATCCTATTAGATCACCTTTTTTTGAAATGGGAATAAATATGGATCTCCAGATTTCTTGATACAGCTTGTTGAGCTCATCCAGGATGGCTTCTGTTTATTAAAATATCTTTATTGCTATTCTATCAATTCCTGGGGCTTTATTTTTTGCCAGTTCCTTCACAGCGGCTTGAACTTTCTCTCTAATTACTATTGCTTCATTACCATATGTTATTTAATGAACTTGTTCTGTGTCAGCCAATTCTTTTTTGTTGACCATCTTCTTTTGATACTTCCTGGATCATTCAATATATTGTTCATAGTATTGGTAAGCATTACAACTCAGGGCTTGAATTTGTTTTTTATATTCCTTCAGCCTAAGAAATGCCAAATGAGTGTGTCCCTTTGTATTTTGTGACTCCAGCTCTTTGCATATTTCATTATAATACTTTGGTTTTTCTTCCTAAGCTGCCTTTTGAAATCTTCTGTTTAACTCTTTAACTTCTTGATTTCTTCCCTTTGTTTTGGCTTCTTGATATTCTTGTGCAGTGTTCATAATCTCTTCTGACATCTATGTTGGTCTAGTCTTCCTCCTCTGTCTTTAAAATGACCTTTTACATTCTTCAAGGATGATATTCCTTATATCATCCCACAGCTCATCTGGTCTTTCTCAGTAGTGTTCAAGCCTTCAAACCTGTTCTTGAAATGGTTTTAAAATTCAGATTGGATAGACTCTAGGTCATATTTTGGTTCTAGTGGATTTGATTTTTTTTTAGCTTTAATTTGAACTTGCATATGAATAGTTGATGGTCTGTTCCACAGTCAGCACCTGGCCTATTTTTACAGCTGATATTGATCTTCAGTTATTCTTTTCATAGATATAATCAGTCCGTTTCCTGTGTAGTCCATCAGGTGAGGTTCATGTGAATAATTGTCATTTGTGTGTTTTGTAGAAAGTATTTGCCATGAATAAATCAATTGATTGTACAAAATTCTATCATTCTGTCTCCAGCCTTATTTCTGTCACCAAACTCTTATTTTCTTAATAGTGATTCTTTTTCTCAACTTTTGCATTCTTATCACCAATTATTATTAATCAGTCTTGGTTACATATTTCAGAGTGCAAAATCTGGTAGAAATTTTCTGTTGCCCTTCCAAAATCCTATGAACAATGAAGCACACATAGACTGTTAGATATAGTCCTGGAGGCTGAGACTTCATATTGGTAAACACAAAATGAGGAGGAGTAATTGCAAACAGCCACTGATAATTGGAACATGGAATTATTTATTTGGCTAAAATGTGATAATGGTTACCCATGATGGACAGTGTTTGGTGGAGCTTCCTGATTAAAACAAGCTTGGAAGTAGGATTGGCATCCACTTCCTAAATGACTTGCCTCTGGAAACTCTATGAACAGTGCTCAGGTCTTTTGTTCATAAGGTCGCTAAGAGTCATCAAAGACTCGTTGGCTCTTAACAACAAATTATCAGAGATAATTTCATCTTTCTTTTTCCTAAACAATAGGTGGTTCAAGGAGCTCTGGTGGCTTATTGGTAAGAAGTTGCACTGCCAATCCAAAGGCATGCCATTCAAATCCACCATTTGCTCAGTGGAAGAAAAATGGGAAATCTTTTCTCATGTAATTAACTGCCTCTGCAAACCCACAGGAGAGTCAGCTATGGATCAGTAATTGATGACTTGATGGTACAAATCAGCAAGCTTTTGTTTTAATCCAGTAATAATGCTGAATACTTACAGTGTCTGTAATCTCAATTGTTTATATGTATCCTAGGTTTTTAGTATGTGTATTACTAATAATAACTAACATTAATGACTTTTACATGTTAGCTTGCTGGTTGCATCTAATTGAAGTTTGTGGTTAAAAGAATTTAATGAAAAATAAGCCTTTACGTTGGAAGCTTTTAATGCCTGCTCATGTCACATCCAGAACTTATTTATACAAGAGTCACATGCAAAGAGCATTGATTAGAGAGAACCTACTTTTCTTTGCCTTTGCTTTAAAACTTTTCTTTTAAATGTAAAAATAATTGATCTCTGTTCCAAATGTCAAATGTAACAGGTAATATTTAAATGTTCTGAATTGAACCTTATTACCATTTTAAAGTTGGATGTTGCCAATATCTCTCTACAGAAATGAAGATCATCATTGTGTAGAGGGGCATGGGTGTATATATAGATGTGTGGGGGGGATATGGTTGAGGAACTTATTTGTGTATCACTGTTGTGTACCATTGATTCAGATCTGATCCATAGCTGCCAAGCTTTCTTACAAGGAGCAGCTGGTGGACTCAAGCTTCATGCTCAGGATTACAGGGGTCAAAAACTAATAGATAATTGGATGCTATTTCTATACCCGGCCTAACATTTTTTTTAATGTAACCATAAACATCTTTTATATGGTAATACTGATAATCAGACAAAGGAGATTTGCCATGAAACAACCTAGTAAATAACTTTAGGATATAAAACTATGAGAAGTTTCTAAAATTGTAACAGTTTTGATATATTAACAGCCATTTATAAGCCTTTAGAATCTTTTTCACTTCCATAGTCCTCTACTTCACAAAGCATAATGTTCTCTAACATTGATCTCTCCTGATAATAAATTCAAATCAGTCAAGTCAGACAGTATTCTGTTCTGATCCTTAATATTTTTTTTTAATTTAGGTTGTTTATTTTTCATTTCAATGAACATCTACAGAGATTTTGGGATTCCATTCATTCATTGTTGGCACCCTTCTCCCCGCACAA
>NW_006399861.1:5671568-5679665 GCF_000299155.1 Elephantulus edwardii
GTGATCCTTAATATTTTAATGGCAAAATTGGCCACGTCTTTTTTCCTTGTTTTGCTTAGTCTAAAAGCCTGACCTGTCTTCTCTGAGTGACTCAACTGGTATTAAAAATGCTAATGTCACGACTGTCAGCACCCTAAATAGCATGTAAGCCATACAGTGTAGCAAGCTGAAAAAAGAGTTATCAATCTTAATATCCCATGCATTTTCTTCTTAAACATTGAATATTTGTAACATAAATCTTTCTGTCTTATGTTTATTTGTATTTGGTTCTGTTTGGTTTTTTATCTCAATCTTATATTTATTTTCAATTTCTCATTTTCTGTATATTTTTCTGTGCTTCCAAAGGCAAAAATCTGACATTTAAGCTTGAGTTACTATATTGTCCAGGCTGAAGGGGTCATCACCATCTTCATCTGTCTGGTACCCCCCCCTTTTCCAATTCCTCATATCTGTGCTATGCATCTTTCCTTTCAGTATAATTAAAAGATTAAAACTTTCTTAAACTTCCCTTAAGACTTTTAAAGACATGAACATTTTCTTTTTTCAAGTTAGAGTAGCCATTTATAGGTAAAACGGTGTTTTCCCTATCTCAGGAGTATTACATGGCAAAATGTATTAATACCATCAAAAAAGAAGGTCAGTCATTCTAATCTGGATTTCCTTTTGATTCAATAGTTAAGACCTGTATACTTGGTTAGAACATTTTTTTTTCTGGTAGATGCTTAAGTAGCATCAGGACAGATAATGAATCTCCTTTCTTTTCAACCAGTAAAGTTAATAGAATATGCGTGATAAGTGTTTAGAGGAAATGACCCTTGTTAGGTGCCATCAAGTCATCTTTGTTTCCTAGTGACCCTGCATACCACAAAACAAAATGCATTGCACAAAAACAAAGCATGTCCTGAGTATGTGAGGTGAAGCCTTGTCATCTTGTCCCTAAGGATCATCTGACACTGCTTCCAATAAAGAGTACCTGTCTTGGATAGCCCCACTCTTCTGGCAAGGTCTGTGCGAGGCCAAGAAGTTTATGTTCTTTTCCTTCAGTGTAGCTAACAATGGATTGAATCCCAGCATGCTTTGCCCAGATCACCCTAATCCCCTTCAGGACTCTACCAAGGCATCATTCTTGATTTTAAGTAGTGACCGTGGTTATTCATGGGGAAGAATTAATAGACAGGCTTGAGTATATGAGTTGCTATGTCCGCACTCACATAATAAAAACCATCTTGGTGTCAGACAAGACAAGAGAAGGGAGATGGGCGATGGTCAGAGAAGTACACCTCTCATTCCCCTGCAGTCTCCCTGCATGGGACTTTGAAGAGTCTAGGAAGTCCAGATTTAAGTCTAGCTCTCTAGGATAATATTTAAGGTATATATTTCAAGATATTACCTAGAAATATTTACTAATTAATTATATTATTTATAACATTTATACATTTAGACATAGAGTGTGTTAATCTCTGATTGTATTCTCACTGGGTCACATAGGGCCTGAGAAAGGGTTGTGAAGACATCATTTGACCCTTGTTTTCTCCTTGGGTCCTATGTCCTTTGATCCTTTGCTGAGTCCACTAGTAGGCAAGGCTTTCCTAAGATAGGCTTAAGACAGTACCCTTAGCCATATTTGGTCCACACCAATGTCCTGGCAATAGAACAAATAGAACAAGGTGATCTTAAATGATGCCCATGTGATATATTTATGTATAAAAATACTGCCTGCATTTATGTGCATGTAGAGAGCTATTGTGGTAGCAGGTGGAAAGAGTTAGTGAGGTGAGTCTTCATGGAGCAAAAGGGAAAATAGATGAAGGAAAATGGGATGAAACTATGGTCAGATTAATATCTTAAAGTCACACATGAATTTTATTTTCCACTAACCAGTGATTATTAGGTGTTAGGTCTTCATCTTATTTAAAATCTGGAGTTAGTCTTTTTGTACCATACTTAAATATTTTTAGATAAAAAAGAA
Organism: Elephantulus edwardii; assembly: GCF_000299155.1. Taxonomy (NCBI): domain Eukaryota; kingdom Metazoa; phylum Chordata; class Mammalia; order Macroscelidea; family Macroscelididae; genus Elephantulus; species Elephantulus edwardii. Next base: position 5,673,538 of record NW_006399861.1, read on the forward strand.
AGAAAATAGAATAAGTAAAGCTTTATCAAAGCTTTATATACTCATATATATCTTTATATACTCATATTTGCTAGAGCAAATAATGAGACAAAGCAGTATCATCAGTGTTGTTCATGTTGAAAAGACAACTTGTCCAAAAGGGAAAAGAGTAAGGCTTTCAGAGCTTTTATAAGACTTTTTCCCAAACAGAAGGGTATTATTTTATTCTAGATACATAGAGGTTTGAAATATCATTTTAAAATCCAGTGTTTATAGGAACACTTGACTCTGTTTCTTTATTTGTATATTAGTGCCTGGCATTCCATATTTTTCACTTATATTGGTTTTCCAAATAATCAGAACTTATATGTTAGTAATGAAAGGGGTTTTTATTTTAATAATTTTCCAATTAAAATATGGCATAGCATATACATATGGAGAATATATCTTTTCCTTACCTTTTATAAAAGAAGTATTTATTTTTTTTTCAAAGATGTATTTCTAAAATTTCATATTGTAAATCTTAAACATTTGTGCTTTAGGACACTCCTTTTATGTAAGAAAAGAGTATAATGAAAATTTGTTAGTTACTAAGTATCTTTCACAGGTTTAATTTGTAACTCTAAATAGAAGCTTTAAGAAGTAGAATTAATAAAAAAAGGTAAATTTAAAACACAATAAGTTAGGTTTCCATCTCTAAGAACATTGTGTTTTTAGCATACTGTAATAAAAGACATAGAGAAAAACTAATAAAATTTATTTTTCAAATTATAGAAATATTTATAAGTTCTAGAGAATTTATTATCTCAGGAAGTAAAATTAACCCTATATTATGAGATGTTCAAAGAGCTGATAAATTTTTAAAATGTATAGTCATTTTACTGAAATTCACAAATCCTATAGAGCAAAAACTTAGTCTCTGATTTCACTTGGTGGGTCTAATATTACTTTTTTTTTCTCATAGTATATTCAATACTTTTCTCCAGTACCACAGCTCAAAGGCATCAACTCTGCTTCTGTCATCCCTAGTCATTGTTCAGCTCTCTGATGCATATCAGGTGATTGCAAAGACCATGGCCTGAATCAGGCGCACCTTAGTCTCCAGACTGATATTGTTGCTTTTCAGTACTTTGGAGAGGTCTCTAATAGCACACTTTCCCATCATAATACGTCTTTTAATTTTCTGGCTGCTGGTGCAAAGAATGTTGATTGTGGACCCAAGCAAACTAAAGCTGTTAACAATCTCAAATCTCTTCACCATCTATCATGATGCTGCCAGTTGGCCCAGTAGTGAGAATTTTTGTCTTCTTGATATTGAATCTCAATCCATATTGAAGTCTGTAGTCCTTGATGTTCTGTAGCAAGCACTTCAGGTCCTCCTCAGTTTCAGCAGGTAGGGTTGGGTCATCTGCATAATGCAGGTTATTGATGAATCTTCCTCCAATCCTGATGCCACATTCTTCCTCATAGACCTCAGCCTCCCGGATAATCTGTCCTGCTTATAGATTGAAAAGGTATTGAAGATAGGACACATCCCTGGGGTGCACCCTTCCCAGTTTTGAACCATGCCGTGCTTCCTTGCTCTGTTCTGATGACTGCCTCCTGGTCCAAGAATAGGTTTCGCATTAGCACAATCAAGTGTTCTGGGATAGCAAATTCTTCTCAGAGTCAGCTACAGTTTGTTGTGATCCATACAATCAAACGCCTTTGCATAATAAATGAAACACAGGTAGACATTCTTCTGGTATTCCCTCCTTTTAGTCAACATCTACCTGACATTAGCTGTAATATCCCTAGTACCACGACCCCTTCTGAACCCAGCCTGCACTTTTGACTCTGTTGATGTTTTGGTCCGGTCATTTTTGTATAATCGTCAGCAGAATCTTGCTTGCATGTGTTACCAGTGATATTGTTCGATAATTTCCCCACTCTTTTGGGTCACCTTTCTTTGGAATGGGAACAAATATAGATCTCTTCCAGTCAGTAGGCCAAGTGTTGCCCTCCAGATTTCTTGGTACAACCTGTGAGCACATCCAGGTCAGCATCTGTTTATTGAAATATGCCATCTGGTATACCATCAATTCCTGGGGTCTTACTTTTTGTCAGTTCTTTCAAAGCAGCTTGAACTTCCTTCTTCATCACCACAAGCTCTTGTTCATATGTTGTTTCATGAAAATCTTCTGTGTCTGCCAATTCCTCTCGGTCCAATGACTGTATACTCTTTCCATCTTCTTTTAGTACTTCCTGGATCATTTAATATTCTGTCCACAGCATCCTTAAGTACTGCATCTCAAGGTTTGAATTTGTTCTTCAGTTCCTTCAGATCTGCTGTTCATACGGTCACCATGAGTCATACTTGACTCAACAGTAACAACAATCCATGGCCTACTCAAGTTGATAACATAAGTTAACCATCATAGCCCTCCTTGTGTCAGCATGGCACCTGTAAACATTTCCTTAAACTATACATAATCTCTAAATGAAGACAACTGTAAAATCATGTTTGCTCCCAACACGAAATAAATAGTATACATACAACCAAAAATTATTTATATGTTCTCTCATACTTATGTAACCAAATGAAGAAATTATCAAAGCCATTACAGCCTTTGTTTCTTCAACTAATTAGATGGTCACAACTAGTATTTAGAGCTCCCGTCTTCCACCATTCATTCCATATCCCCTTTGCACTCATTAAGTGCCTCAGTTGATCTTTACTTGGAGGGGTGACTGGAACATTCATTCTTCAGAAGTCTGTACCATTTAACTGGAATTAGGTTGGTGCTTTTTTATTGACTTTAAACATAGAGCATAGTGATACTAAGAGATGTCCTAAGGTATCTTCTGTAATCCAGGCTGGTCTTCTATATGTTTATTGTTAATCTGATTTCCCCTTGGTAATAAGAATCAGTCTTACACCAGCTAATATAATATCTTTCTTTGCCTTTTGAACCAAAGGTATGAAGAACCCATATGGCTAGGTGGCATTATTTCAATTCAACAGAATCACTATTTCTCCTGGTGAAAGCATTTCTCTCTTTGGAACCAATACTTCTAGATACATCAAGCATATGGTTTCTGAGACAGGAAGAAAACATTTCAAACTGGGGATAATAGTGAATTTTTCTGCTCTCATTTCTACCTTTGATCCCTGATCTCTTGTCCTGGCTGTGAGAGAAAAAACATCATATATTGGATGATAGTTTAGAATATATACAGCTTCCTGGAGAACATTGTGCAGTCTTGCAAAATATTGTCACTAAGGTGACATTTTAATTGTATCTCTAAAAGACCATTGCACTGATTTATCATACTAACTGCTTCAGGATGGCAGAGTACATAAAATCAGTGAATTCCATTAGCATGGGCCCATTTACATATTTTGTTTGCTGTGACATGAGTTTCTTGTTCCAGGTGTGTGATATTATGATGGTGGATAAAGCCCACTGTAAATCTGCCAAGAGAGTTAGATCTACGAAAGACCCCAAACAGCAGTTTTGTCTGCCACTGCCACTTCAAGTGCCATTGGATTTTCTGGATCATATGGCCCAAGTGGCAGTATGGTTTTCAGAACCTTCTTTTGTCCTGGGTGACTCTCTCAAGCAATTAGTGGGTTTTTTAGTTATTTGATAAATAGACCAGATTAGCATACCCAAATGAGAGATGCTTTGTCTCCAAAATCGAGAGATCCAACGGGCATTTTGCTTCTCATTTAGTTGTGGGTGGGGCCCTGATGTGCCAAATGCAATATTGGTCACCCATGGCAGACAGTGTTTGGCAGAGCTCCCCGATTAAAACAAGCTTGGAAGCAGGAGTGACATCCATTTCCAAAATAGCTTGCCTCTGGAAACCGTATGAACTTGGAGAAATGAAGAAAGTTCATAGGTCACTATGAGTCACCTACGACTCGACTGCATTTAACAACAACTAGTTTATTTGCAAAATTCTAATACAAATTTGAACAGATTATTTAACAGGTTGTCACATACTTTAAAATTGATGACCGTGCTTAGAAACACATTTTTTTCCATGTATTACTGTCATTAGCAGCAACATGTTAAATTTCCCCATCCCTCCATCCATTGAATTATACAATCCAATGATTAATCCCCCCCTCTGCCTACACATCCACATCCCTCTGCTTCCAGCCTCTCCCACCCCTCCTGGATCCTTATACCCATTCTACAGTAATAGTTTTATACAATATTTATCCTTGTGGGGCTGAGTTAGTTCACTCAGCATAATGCTCTTCTGTCCCTCCCAAGTTAGGTAATAATTTACAAAGGTATTGCTCTTGCATGCTACATGGTATTCTATTGTGTGAATGTACCGTAATTTCTCAATTCATTCATCTGAGTTGGACATTTGAACCATTCAATGTTCTTGCAATGGAGAATAACGCTGCTGTGAACATTGGTGTACAAATCTCCATTTGTGCCTCAGTTCTCATATTCTCAGGGTATATCTTTTTTATTATTATTTATTGTTATTATTAATTTTAATGAAAGTTTACAGAGACTGAGGATTTCCATTAATTCATTGTTGTACTTTCTCCCTGTTGTACTTTTCACCCCTCCCTCCCCCAATTCACTCTTCTCTTTGAAAAGTAAAGGAAAAATTCTTTCATCGTTATACAATTCTTCCCCCCAAGTCCACTCCACTATGCAGCCTTCATTCTGGACTCCTGTCATGACAATAATACCCAATCACATATCCCTTTTAAACAGTTTTCTCTTATCTGTTTCAATGCAGTATGGATTATTTATCCCATCTTTCTCAGTCTCCCCCCAACCCCCAATGTCAGTCCTGTTTTATAACAGTGGCATTATGCAGTATTTGTCCTTTAGTGACTGAGATATTTCACTCAGCATCATGTCCTCCAGGGTCATCCATTTTGAATAATATTGCATGAGTTACTTGTTTTTCAATGCAGCATAGTATTCCATCGTGTGAGTATACCACAGCTTCTCTATCCATTCATTTGTTGATGGGCACTTAGGTTGTTTCCAACTTTTTGCTATTGTGAACAGAGCTGCGATAAACATGGGTGTGCATATATCTGCTTGGATGTCAGTTATGGTCTCTTTGGGGTATATTCCCAGTAGTGGAATTGCTGGGTCAAATGGTATCTCTATTTGCAACTTTTTGAGAAAGCGCCATACCGCCTTCCACAGTGGTTGCACCATTTTACATTCCCACCAACAGTGAATAAGCTTCAAGTTTCTCCACAGCCTCGCTAACATTTGTTGCTTGCTGTTTTGTTAAATTTTGCTATTCTTACTGGGGTGAGATGATATTTCATAGTTGTTTTGAGGGTATATTCTATGTAGTGGAAGAGCTGGATCATATGGAATTTCTATGTTCAGCTTTTTAAGAAAGCACCAAACTGCCTTCCAGAATGGTTGCACCATTTTACAATCCCACCAACAGTGTATAAAAGTTTCTTTCTCACCACATCCTCTCCAGCATCTACTACTTGCTGCCCTGTTAAACTTTGCCTCTGTTACTGGAGTAGATGGTACCTCATTTTGGTTTTGATTTGCATCTCTCTTATTGCCAGTGAATTGGAACATTTCTTCTTATTACTTCTTATTTAATTTATTTATCAGTAAAAGAAAATCAATCACTTTCTAGGTTTGTACTACAGAAAGTGCCAGTTAATTTCCAAGGAAGATGTTACCCATGATACAAGACTTTTCTGTTTGATGCTGCCACCAAGCACTCATCTCCAAGTACCAATTGGGCAACATATTTACCTCAAGCTAACTATTACAGGTAAGGAAAACAGACGTTGTAGGAAACAACCTTTGAAGTTATTAGTAAATGTTTTTGAGCAACTAAATTTAAGAGAGGCCCATTAGAGTAGTGAGAGAAGATCTTCACCCTGAAACCCACAACGTCCCTTTTCAGCAGGAAGTAGCTAAGAGAATACGCTGTCCCCTTTTCCTTATGAATCAGAGTGAAGTCGCTCTCAGGGAGGAGTGATAGGGAATGGCAAAGGACACACTGACAAAGGAGATTAATCAGAACTGGCTTTGACAAGCACTGTGGCAATGGGATAATTAAAACAGACTTTCGAGGGGGGAATAAAAAAGGAACGAACTGAGAGGGAGGGTAGAGAAAATAGTGCAACAATGAATGAATGGAAA
>NW_006399861.1:5679765-5702540 GCF_000299155.1 Elephantulus edwardii
AAAAAAGATGGCCAGATTCTAACTTTGTAGATGGAGTGCATATTAGAATCATAGGCATGCTCCATTATTGTATGAAATAATGAAATTGTCACTGCTGAATGAGGTAACTCTACGTGCATTGTAATTTACTAATGGCAGAGCCCTAAAGGCAATAAATAGGTAAGAAAGTTCACAAAACATTTCCCCAGAGAACAGAAACACAAAATAGCATCTCAATGGCCATGTATGACTGTAACATTTATAGTGGTAAATGTATAAAATCCAGAATGTGTGGATTGTTATAATTTTGTTACATGTCATGTAAAAGCTCATGAATGTATTTCTGACTGAAAATTCATAATACCTTGTTTTTATCCTAAAATTATCTCACTTGTTTTAAATAACCTTTTTAAAGATGTGCAACCTGTTTGTCACCTTTGGAAGCTATCGACAGAAACATTTGCAGCCCTTAGTGGGAGCTCAGGTAGCATTAAGCCACTAACCAGAAGGTCAGCTGTTCAAACCCACAAGTCACTCTGGGGAATAAAGATAAAACAACCTGCTTTCATAAAAATTTACAGCCTCAGAAGCACTTTTACTCTATTTTATAAGGTTGCTAATAATGGAAATCAAATTAAATGTAGTAAGTTTATAGTATTTTTAGAAGAATTTGTTTAACATAGTACCTGCCAGGATTTGATAGACACAGTATGTTATGATGCCACTATTAAGTTCTTCTTCTCCTTTCACTACTGCCAAGTTACCATTCAGTAGCTACTTTTTCCTCCCTTGTTGCAGTTATTTACATTGTAAATTTAGAAATATAGTATTTTATTTAATCTTTTAGATGCTTGGTTAATGCTACTTTGGAATCTGACTAGCAAAAATATCCAGTGAATACTTATTTATTTTACCTGGTTTTTCAGTATACTCTTAGAAGTAATTAGATTAGCATTGTATTCTTTCATATGCAAGTAATGCATATATCAGAACTTTAGACAAATTAAAAGTGAAATTCTTCCTGATTTCTGCCCCAAATGATCTCATTGGTCATCACTGACCACTGGTAAAAGGACAGTATATAATATAGATTATGCTGTATATACTGTCTAAATCCTATTGATTTATGCCACATTTAATAAAAACATGCTGCTTGTAATATGAAGATAGTATTAAATTACTAAAATTCTTTTATCACACATATAGCCTTAGAGTATATACGTCTATAGGGAGCATAAAGTTAAAACTGTGTATGCTATATAATTATTTAACTATATACTAAGTGTATAGTTTTAAATATACACTAATAGCATCATAAAATTTATATGTTTTATCTTCATTCATTCTTTAGATTTTTATAATTTCTTTGTTGTTACATTTTAGGTACAGAAATAGTAAAGCCATACACACCTGTATCTAAATCCTTGCTCTCAGAAGTCCAGGAACCAGTTCTTTGCAACAATAAATGCATCTATTTTTTAATCAAAATATATCCTACTGGACTCTTTACACCTGAACTTGATCATCTTCAAATTGGTAAGTATTTTTATGTAACTCCCAACACCACCACCACTAACTACCACGACCACCACCATTATTTGTGTTTTAGATTGAATCACATGCTAGACTTCTGATTATCTCTCTATTATTATTCTGGTATGTCTGTGTCTTTTAAATTGCCATAAAGTCAACATATCTACAACCAAAGTCATCCTTTCTTTGTCCTGTCCAAATTATCCTTACTCCTTTATTTACTAGCTTTATTGTTTTTAACACTATAGTTCATCCTTGACCCAGTTTGAAGACTTGAGTAATTTCTGAGCCTTCCCGCTTGTCTATCTCCCAACACAGTCATCCACTAAATTCTGTTGTTTCTGCCTCTTAATGACTTTTTAGTCTTTCTTCCCTATCTCTTTTGCCATCCAGTGAGATTATATCTTCATCGTTTCTTTCTTGGTTCCTAACCATTCTCACAACTACTAACTGTAATGTAGTGTAATGCAGTGCTAACCGTTGGTATTTCTTTCTCTGTCGTCATCTCCAAGTTCCTTCTTCAAAGTTCCATAAGAATAGATTTAATCATGTTTCCCTGCTGCTTTGTAATCTCTAATTAGCCCTTGAATCTGTATTAATTAAGACTTTGGCAAGACCTGCAAAGACTATGACTCTTCAGCTCCATCTCTTACTGTAAGAATGCACTTATACTTCTTGCATTCCACAAGTTCCCCATCCTCTTCAACCCATGCATTTGCTTCACCTAGAATGTGCCCAGAATCACCTCTTATCTGTTCTGATCAGGTACTTTTTTTTCAAGGTCAAAACAAATGTTACACCATTTTTGATGCCTTTTTCCTATGAACTTCTCAATAACTGACATTTTGCTTATACTGCTTTTATAAAGATTAACGATTACTTCCTTGCAATATTTTGAGTTTAAGGACAGAAATTGCCTTTCCTAAACACTATCATAGTATGGCAATGGCCCTTCATAGGCTCTGAATAAATAGTCTTTATTAGAGTTCTTTTATTCTTTCTTCCAAAGTATATTGAAGACCAGATAAGTTGTGGGATGGTATCAAGAATATTGTCCATGAAGTGAGGTCATTACAGAGGCAGAGGAGAAAGAAGAAGACAAAATAGATGTCAGAAGAGGCTGAAAATTGCACTAGAGCATTGAAAAGCCAAAACAAAGGGAAAACATCCTGAAGTAAAAGTGCTGAACAGAAGATTTCCAAGGACTGCTTGGGAGGACAGAGCAAAGTATTATAATGGAATGTGCAGAGAGCTGGAATTGGAGACTAAAAAGGGAAGAACTTGCTCTGCATTTCTCAAGCTGAGAGAACTGAAAAACAAATTTAAGCCTCAGGCCACAAGATTGAAAGATGCTATGGGCAATATCTTGAATGAACCAGGAACCATCAAAATAAGATGGAAGGAATACACAGAGTCATTGTACCAAAAACAACTGACTGACCCTGAAAAATTTCAGGAGGCACCATATGAGGAAGAGCCAATGGTAATGAAGTAGAAGTTGCAGTGAAGGCACTGGCAAAAAAATAAGGCCCCACGTATCAATGAGATACCAATTGACTTGTCTCAATTAACAGTGGTAGCCCTGGATGCATTCACCAGTCTATGCCAGTAAATTTGGAGGATAGCTGTCCAGCCAACAGATTGGAAGAGGTCCATATTTTTTTCCATTCCCAAGAAAGGTGAATGTGGAAACTATCAAACGTTATCATTGAGATCACATGCAAGCAAAATACTGCTGACGATCAATTTAAAAATTGACTAGACAACCAGAAGATAAAATAGATGAATGGGACCTTTTTTTTTTTTTCCATCTTGAATGGGACCTTTTAAACTTCTCCACCAGGGTAAAAAGGGAAGCCACAGACTGGGAAAACGTATTTGGTAATGACATGTCAGATAAGGGACTTATATCTAGAATTTATAAAATACTTGAGCAACACAACAAGATAAAGGTAAATAATCCAATTGAAAAATGGGCACAGGATATGAACAGACCCTTCACCAAAGAAGACATTCAGATGGCCAACAAGCACATGAAGAAATGTTCAAAATCCCTAGCTGTGAGAGAGATGCAAATCAAGACAACTATGAGATATCATCTCACCCCAGTAAGACTAGGAAAATTTAACAGAACAGCAAGCAACAAATGCTGGTGAGGTTGTGGAGAAACTGGAACCCTTATTTACAGTTGGTGGGAGTGTAAATTGGTGCAGCCACTGTGGAAGGCGGTATGGCGCTTTCTCAAAAAGTTGCAAATAGAGATACCATTTGACCCAGCAATTCCACTACTGGGAATATATCCCAAAGAGACCATAACTGACATCCAAGCAGATATATGCACACCCATGTTTATCGCAGCTCTGTTCACAATAGCAAGGAGTTGGAAACAACCTAGGTGCCCATCAACAAACGAATGGATAGAGAAGCTATGGTATATTCACACAATGGAATACTATGCTGCATTAAAAAACAAGGAATTCATGCAATATTATTCAAAATAGGTGACCCTGGAGGACATTATGCTGAGTGAAATATCTCAGTTGCAAAAGGACAAATATTACATGGTGCCACTGTTGTAAAATGGGACTGATATCAGGGTTGGGCTAAGACTGAGAAAAACTGGATAAATTGTGTATACTGCACTGAAACAGATGAGGGAGTGAATAATTTAAAAGCGATGTATGATAGGGTATTATGGTTATCACAAGAGTCCACAATTAAGGTTGCATAGAGGAATGTACTTGGGGCGGTGGGAGGGGTGTGGGGGGATTGTGTCCCAGGGAGGGAGTGTTTCTTTTACTTTTGAAAGAGAGGAGCAACCTGAGGGGGGGGGGAAGGGGCAGGGTTGGGGGGAAGAGAAGTGCAGCAATGAATGAATGGAAATCCAAAATCTCTGTAAATGCTCATTAAAATTATTTTTAAAAAATTGGCTAGAACAGTACATAGATAGGAAACTTCCAGAAGTTCAAGCAGGATTTAAAAGAGGCTGTGACACCAGGGATATCATCAGTGATGTCAAATGGATCCTGGCTAAAAGTAAAGAATACCAAAAGAATGTCTAGTTAAGCTTTACTGACTTTGCAAAGGTATTTGACTGTATGGATCATAACAAGCTATAGTTAACATTGAGAAGAATGGGAGTCCCAGAGCACTTAATTGTGCTTATATGAAGCCTATACCTCAACTGGGAGACTGTTGTGCAAACAGAGAAAAGTTTAAAATTAAGAATGGAGTGCATCAGGGGCTCTATAGAAAAGAATGTGGTATAAGGATTGGAGGAAAACTCATCAGTTACCTGAGTAATGCAGATTACCCAACCTTGCTTACTGAAAGTGAGGCGGACTTGTTGCACTTGTTGCAGAAGATCAAAGAATGTAGTCTTCAATATGGATTGCATCTCAACGTTAAAAAAAAGATTCTTACCATCAGACTAATTGGCATCATGCTAGATGGAAAAAAAGATTGAGACTGTCAGGAACTTCAGCTTACTTGGATCCACAGTAAACACCCTTGGTATCAATAGTCAGGAACTCAGGAGACATATTGCACTGGGAAAGTCTGCAGTTAGGGAACTCTCCAATTTATTGAGGAGTAATGATGCCAGTTTGAGGACTAAAGTGCATCTTATTGAGGCCATGGTCATTCAGACACTTGCTGTGCATCTGAGAATTGGACAGTGATAAGGATGGCAGAAGAATTGCTGCCTTGGAGCTGTGGTGTTGAAGAAGAGTACTGAACATACCATGGACTGTTGTTGTTGTTGTTATGTGCCATCGAGTCACTTGCGACTCATAGCGACCCTATGTACAATAGCCCTAAACTCTGCTCTGTCCTGTGCCAATCGCACAGTCTCCAATACACCCATCCCGATTACCCCAGTCACTGAATCAGTCCACCTCATAGAGGGTCTTCCCCTCCTGTGCTGTCCCTCCGCCCTACCAAGCATGATGTCCCTCTCCAAGGACCAGTCCCTCCTTACAACATGTCCAAAGTATGTCAGACGGAGCCTCAGAATCCTTGCCTCCAAGGAGCCACCCCGTTTAACCCTCTCCAGGATAAACCTGTTTGTTTTCTTAACAGTCTGTGGTACATTCAGTACTCTTCTCCAACACCACAGCTTAAAGGTATCAATTCTCCTTCTATCCTTCTTAGTCATTGTCCAACTCTGATGCATAACAAGTGATTGCAAAGACCATGGCCTGTATCAGATGCACCTTAGTCTCCAGAGAGACAGCATTGCTCTTCAATACTTTGGAGAGGTTCCTAACCACAGACTTTCCCATTGCAATAAGTCTTTTATTTTCCTGGCTGCTGGTACCAAGAGTGTTGACTGTGGAGCCAAGCAAACTAAAACTGTGAACAACCTCAATCTCTTCACCATCCATCCTGATGCTACCAGTTGGTCTAGTGGTGAGAATCTTTATCTTTTTGATATTGAGCCTCAATCCATATGGAAGGCTGCAGTTCTTGACCCTCTACAAAAAGAATAAACAAATATGTCTTGTTGAAAGTGCAACCAGAGTGCTCTTTGGAGGCAAAGATGATAAAGCTTCACCTCACATACTTTGAACATGTTGCTAGGAGAAGTTTGTCCTTGAAGGACATGATGCTCAGAAAGGCAGAGGGTCTGTGAAGGAGAGGAAGACCTTTGACCAGTTGGTTTGACGAGGTGACAGCTCTTGTGTATCAGGAAGTGTTTGGATGGTACAAGATAGGACACAGTTGCACTTACTGTGTCAGTCTGTCTCATTGGGAGGCTTCCTCTCTTTCACTGACCTTTCCAAGAATAATATAATATACCTTTTCAAGGAATAGCAACATGCTCAAATTATGTAAAATGAAGTTTCACCACCCTTGCCTCCAAGGAGCAGTCTAGCTGCAGGTTGTCCAAGACATGTATGTTTGGTTTTTTTGGCAGGTCATTATTCAGTGCTATTCTCCAATACCATAACTCAAAGGCATCGCTTATTCTGCCATCCTTAGTTATTGTCCAGCTCTTAGATGAATAACAAATCATTGAAAAGACTGGGGCCTGAATTAGGTGCACCATAGCCTTCAAATAGACATCATTGCTCCTCAGTAATTTGGAGAGATCCCTGACAGTGGACTTGTCCAGTATAGTATGTCTCCTGGTCTCCTGACTATTGGTACCAAGGTGCTGATTGTGGATCCAAGTAACAGGAACTCATCGACAGTGTCAGCTTTTTCACGATTTATGGTGATATTGTCTATCAGTCCTTGAGGAGAATTTTCTTCTGCTTGATGTTGAGAAAAAATTCCTGTTCAAGACTGTAGTCTTTGATCTTCTGCAGTGTTTCATATTCTTCTCACTTTCAGCAAGCAAGGCTGTGTCATTTGCATAGCACAGGTTATTGATGAGTCTTCCTCCAATCCTGGTGCCACATTTTTATTCATAGCTTCTCAAATGGTATTCTTAATGAATAGATTGAAGAGCTATGAAGAAAGATTACAACCTTGATGTATACCTTTCCTGATTTTTAAATCATGCAGTTTTTCCTTGCACTGTTCAAACAACAGTTTCTTGGTCTACGTATAGGTTCCACATGAGCACAATTAAGTGTTATGGGATTCTCATTCTTCTCAGTGTTAGCCATAGTTTGTTATGATCCACACAGTCAAATGCCTTTGCATATACAATAAAAAAAAATAGAAATTCTTCTGATATTCTCTGCTTTTAGCCAAGTTCTGTTGGACATCAGCATTGATATTCCTAGTGCCATGGCCTTCTCTAAGTCTAGCTTGGACTGCAGGCAGTTCTTTGTCTATGTATTCTTCTAGCCTTTATTGAATGATCTTCAGCTGGATTTTGTTTGCATGTGACATTGATGGTATTGCTCAATAATTTGAACATTCTGTTGGATCATCTTTCTTGAGAATGGAAACAAATACAGATCTCATTCAGTCAGTTGCCAGGTAACTGGCCTCTAGATTACCTGGCGTAGATTGGTAAGCACATTTAAGGCTCTATCTGTTAGTTGAACTATGTCACTTGATAGCCCAAAGATTCCTGGTGGCCTTATTTTTTGCCAGTGCCTTCAGTGCTTTGAAAGTCTTCCTTTGTTACTATTGGCTCTTGTTCATATAGTACTTCATTAAATTTTTCAGTGTCAACTAGTCCTTTTTGGTACAGTGATTCTGGGTTTTCCTTCCATCTTTTTTTGATGAGTTCTGGATCATTCCATGATTTTGCCCATAGCATCTCTCAGTATTACAACTTGAGGCTTAAATTTATTTTCATTTCTTTCACCTTTAGCCTGGCAAGTTCTTCCCTTTTTATTAAATTCCAGCTCTTTGAACATTCCATTATAATACTTTCTTAAGCTGCCTTTTGAAATCTTCTGTTCAGCCTTATTACTTTAGGATTTTGACCCTTTATTTTGCCTTCTCAATGCTCTAGTTAGTTTTTAGTGTCTCATCTGACATGCATTTTCGTCTTTTCTTCCTCCTCTGTTTTTTGGTAGGTTCTTTTAGGGATTTTTTTTTTCTGTTTTTTACTGCTTTACTTACAAAGTTTGTATACATTGTTTTTCACATCAGATCTTTCCCCTTTCCTCTACCCGCCCCTGCCTCCACCCAAATTATGTGACCTTCTGATTAATTCCCCCACACCCATCCTCACCTGTCTGCTCCTGCTTCTACTCTTTGGTATGGTATTTGTCCTTAAGGGACGGAGTTAGTTCATGTAGCATAATGCTCTCCACTCTCTCACAAGTTAACTGCTAATTTACACATTGCTCCTGCATGCTGCATAGTCCTCGTACATGTTCTACAATCATGGTCTTACATAATATTTGTTCTTAAGGAACTAAGTTAGTTCACTTAGCATAATACTCTCCCGCTCCTCCCAAGTTAGGTAGTGATTTACAAAATCATTGAACCTGCGTACTGCATAGTATTCCTTTGTGTGAATGTACCATAATTTCTCAATCCATTTGATTGTGGTTGGACATCTGGGCTGTTTCCATGTTCTTGCTGTGGTGAATAATGCTGCTATGAACACTGGTGTACAAGCCTCTGTTTTTGCCTCAGTTTTCATTTTCTCAGGGTATATTCCAAGCAGTACAATAGTTGGGTCATAGGGAATTTCTGTGTTCAAGTTTTTGAAGAAACACCAAACTGACTTCCAGAGTGGTTGTACCATTTTACAGTTCTACCAACAATGTATAAGAGTTCCTATCTCACCACATCCTCTCTAACATTTATTACTTGCTGCCCTGTTAAACTTTACCACTGCTACTGGGGTAAGATGATATCACACTGTGGTTTTGATTTGCATGTCGCTTATTGCCAGTAATTTTGAGCATTTCTTCATGTGTCTGTTGGCTGTTCTAATGTCCTCTTTGAGAAGACTTTCCATGTCTTTTGCTCATTTTGTAATTGGATTATCAGCATTTTTCTTCTGGAGGCCCAGGAATATTCTGTAAACTTTGATTATGAGACCCTTGTCTGAGATAGTATTGCCAAATATTTGTTCCTAATCAATAGGTTTTATTTTCACTCTGTTGGAAAAAAACTTTTTGATGAACACAGAGATTTAATCTTTAGATCACTGAGATCCCATTGATAAGTTTTATCATCTCTAGATTGTGCATTTCTGGCTGTAGTTGTCAGCCTTTTTATACCATAGACTAGGCCTTCTAAGCTTGATCCCAGTTTGTCTCTTAGGGACTTTAGGGGTTTGAGCTTTATTCCTAGGTCTCTGATCCACCTTGAGTTGATTTTTGTGTATGGGGTGAGATGGTGGATCCTGCCATTACTGTGTGTTTAAGAGGTTATCATTTTCCCATTTGATAGGTTTTATTTCCTTGTTAAGTATCAGTTGACTGTAGATGAATGGGTCCGTTTCTTTGTTCTCAGGTCTGCTCCTTTGGTCTGTGTGCCTATTATTGTACCGGTACCCTGCTGTTTTGTTTACTACTGATTGTAGTAAGTTTTGAGATCAGGGAGTGATATATTTCCCACTTTGTTTTTTGTTTTTCAGAAGTGCTTTACTTATTCGGAGTCTCTTTCCAAATAAACTTGTCAATTTCCTTTTCGATCTCCCTGAAAAAATGAAGTTGGTATCTATATTGGGATTGCATTGAATATATAAATTGCCTTTGGTAAGATTATCATTTTCATAATATTGAGTCTTCCTATCCATGAACAGGGAACATTTTTCCATTTATTTAGGTCTTTTATAGTCTTTCCCAAAAATATTATGTAGTTTTCTTTCTATAGGTCTTTTGTGTCTCTAATTCGGTTCACTCCCAAGTATCTTAATTTGTGGTTGGCTATTGTAAATGGTATTGCTCTCTAGATTTCTTTCTCTGAGACCTCTTTGTTAGTGCAGAGGAATCCCACAGACTTCTTTTATATTGCTCTTGTATCCTACCACTCTTCTAAATTGGTCTAGTAGCTCTAACAGTTTTTATGTTGAATCCTTGGGGTTTCCTGTGTACAGTGTCACATATCATCTGCATATAGCAACAGTTTAACCATCTCTTTGCCTTTTATTTCCTTCTCTTGTCGTATTCCTCTTCAACTTCTTCCAGTACATATTGCATAGAAGTGGCAACAGTGGGCATCGTTGTCTGGTCCCTGTTCACAAGGAAAATGTTTTTAGTCTTTCTCCATTGAGAAGGATATTGGCTCTTGATTTTGCATATATACTATCCACTATTTTGAGGAAATTCCCTTCTATTCCAGTATTGCTGAGTGTCTTAATGAGGAATGAGTGTTGAATTTTGTCAAATGTCATTTCTGCATCAGTTGCTAAGATCATATGGCCCCTGTTACTTGCTTTGTTAACATGGTGAATTATATTGATTATTTTTCTGATGTTGAGTCATCCTTGTCTAACTTTTATGAATCCCACTTGGTCATGATGAATTATTTTTTTTTATGTGCTTTTGGATTCTATTGGCTAGGATTTTATTAAGGATTTTTACATCTATGTTCATGAGAGAGCTCAGCTGGCCTAGTGGACAGAAAGTGATATTATAAGCCAAAGGTGGGTGATTTTAATCTACGGCCCTCGGGCCTGGTTTTAATGGTTTGGCCATACATTCTTCTAAGTTGCCTAGCACTGGTCTGTCTATTTGCTATACAAAGGTAACTCGTGGTTGCTGTGATGCTGAACACTGTGACACTGATGTGTCAAATGCAATAATGGTGGACAGTATTTGATGGTGTTCCCCAATTAAAATAAGCTTGGAAGCAGGAGTGGCATCCATTTCTGAAATAGCTTGCCTTGCAAACGCTATGAACTTGGAAAAATGATGGAAGTTTTACAAATGGTTAGGTCTTTCATTCTTAGCGGCACTATGAGTCGTCAGCGACTCCACAGCACTTAACAATAACAATGACAACATAGTGAGAGCTCAGTTGGCCTAGTGGATACAAAGTGGTGATGCTGCCAAGCCAAAGGTGGTTGATTTTAATCTACGGCCCTCAGGCCTGGTTTTAATTGTTTTTGGTCAAACATTCTTCTAAGTGGTATAGCACTGGTTTGTCCATTTGTTGTACAAAGGTACCTTATGGTTGCTGTGATGCTGAACACTTGACACTGATGTGTCAAATGTGATACGGTTACACATGGTGGACAGTGTTTGGTGGAACTTCCTGATTAAAACAGGCTTGGAAGCAGGAGTGGCATCTACTTTTGAGATAGCTAGCTTGCCCCTAGAAACCCTATGACCTTGGAAAAACAATGAAAATTATACAGATGTTCAGATCTTTCATTGATAGGGTCTCTATGATTTGGCAGTGACTTTATGGCACTTGAGAACAACTTAGTGCTCAGGTGGCCTAATGGATGCAAAGTGATCCTACCAAGCCAAAGGTGGGTGATTTTAATCTTCGGCCCTTGGGCCTGGTTTTACTTGGTTTTGGTCAAACATTCTAAGTGGTATAGCACTGGTCTGTCCATTTGCTGTACAGAGGTAACTCGTGGTTGCTGTGATGCTGAACACTGACAATGATGTGTTAAATTTGTTAATGGTTGTCCATGGTGGACAGTGTTTGGTGGTGCTCCCTGATTTAAACATGCTTCGAATCAGGAGTGACATCCACTTCCGAAATAGCTTGCCTCTGGAAACCCTATGAACCTGGAGAAACAATGAAAGTTATGCAAGTGTTCAGGTCTTGCTATGAGTCATCTACAACTCGATGGCACTTAACAACAACAACAATGTTCATGAGGTACTGGTCTGTAGTTTTCTTTTTTGGTAATATCTTTGTCTGGGTTTGGTATTACGGTTGTACTTGCTTTATAAAATACCTCTTGGAATGTTCCTTCTTTTTCTATTATTTTTTTTAATTAAAAAACTTAAGTAGAATTGGTGATAAATCTTCTCTGAATGGTAGAATTCAGCTGTGAAGCCATCTTGTCCAGAACTTTTTTGTGTGTGCGGGGGGTGGGGGCGGAGACCTAAACTATACAGTCAGCTACCTCAACCTTGTGGATGTATTCAGAGCAGTGCACCCAACTAAAACTCAGTTCACCTTCTTCTGAAGTACACATGGTATATTCTCCAGAACTGATTGCATGTTAAGGCACAAAGAAAGCCGCACCAAATTTAAAAAAAAAAAAAAAAAATTAAATAATACAAGGTATCTTCAATCCACAATGGCATCTAACTAGAAATTAACCAGAAGAGGATAGAGCTTATAAAGCCACTAATGTAGACGCTAAATATCACCCTGCTAGAATATTATTGGGTTGTTGTTGTTATGTGCAACTCATAGCAACCCTAAACCCTGTACAACAGCCCTAAACCCTGCTCTTTCTTGTGCCAATCACACTATCTCCAACACACCCACCCAATTACCCCAGTGTATGAGTCCACCTCATAGAGCATCTTCTCCTCCTGTCCTGTCCATCCACCCTGCCAAGCATGATGCACCTCTCCAAGGACCAGTCCCTCCTTGCAGCATGTTCAGAGTATGTCAGATGAAGCCCTCAGAATCCTTGCCTCTAAGGAGTAGCCTGGTTTAACCCTCTCCAAGATGAACCTGTTCATTTTCTTAGCAGTCCATGGTATATTTAATACTCTTCTCCAGCACCACAGCTCAAAGTCATCAATTCTCCTGCTATCCTCCCTAGTCACTGTCTAGCTCTCTGTTATATAGTAAGTGATTGCAAAGACCATGGCCTATATCAGGCACACCTTAGTCTCCAGAGTGACATCATTGCTTTTCAGTACCCTTTAGCGGTCCCTATCTTTCCCATCGCAATATGTCTTTTAGTTTCCTGGTTGCTGAGGCCAAGAGCGTGACTGTGGAGACAAGTAAACTAAAGCTGTGAATAATCTCAATCTTTTCACCATCCATCCTGATGCTGCCAATTGGCCCAGCAGTGAGAATCTTTGTCTTCTTGATATTGAGCTTTAATCCATATTGAAGGCTGCACCCCTTGACTACAAGTGCAGCAAGTGCTTCAAGTCCTCCTTAGTTTCAGCAAGCAGGATTGTATCATCTGCATAATGCAGATTGTTGATGAAACTTCTTCCAATCCTGATGCCACACTTCTTCTCATAGAGCCCAACCTTCTGGATAATCTGTTCAGCATACAGGTTGAAAAGGTATGGAGATAGGACACATCCCTGGCTTACACTCTTCCCAATTTTGAACTATGCAGTGTTTCCTTGCTCTGTTCTGACGACTGCCTCTTGGTCCAAGTCTAGGTTTCTCATTAGCATGATCAAGTGTTCTGGGATTCCCATTCTTCTGAGTCAGCCACAGTTTGTTATGATCCACACAGTCAAATGCCTTTGCATAATCAATGAAACACAGATAAACATTCCTCTGTCTTCTGTTTGAAACAGAAGATTTCAAAAGGAAGCATGGGAAGATGAAATATTACTATGAAATGTGCAAGGAGTTGGAGTCAGAAAATCAAAAGGGCCAAACTCGCTCAGCATTTCTTAAGCTCAAGGAACTGAAGAACATTTGTTCTTCAATTATAGGAAACTTCGAGTTGCTATAATTAAGGATGCTTTAGGCAGAATATTAAATGATCCAGGAAGTATTAAAAGAAGGTGGAAAGAGTATGCAGTCACTGTATGGAAGGGAATTGGCACATAAGAAGAAGTTCAGAAGTTCAAGCTGCTTTGAAGGAATTAGCAAAAAATAAAACCCCAGGAATAGATGGTTTACCAAGTTGATGTATTTCAACTAACAGATGCTGCCCTCAGTGTGCTTGCCAAGTTGTGCCAAGAAATCTGGAGAACAGCCACTTGTCCAACTGACTGGAAGAGATCTATATTGGTTCCTGTTCCAAAGAAAGGTGAACCAAAAGATTGTGGAAATTATCAAACAATATCATTGATATCACATGGAAGCAAGATTCTGCTGAAGATTATCCAAAAAACGACTAGAACAGCACATCAGTAGAGGACTGTCAGAATTGCAGGCTGGGTTTAGAAGGGGTCCTGGCACTAGGGATATTGTAGGTAATGCTAGCTGGATCTTAGCTGAAAGTAGGGAATACCAGAGGAATGTCTGCCTGTGTTTCATTAATTATTGGGTTATAGAAGAAATAAAGAATAAAATAAAAAAGTTCCTCTAAATTAATGAAAATACAACATACCAAAACCTCTAGGATGCAACTAAGGCAGTCCTCAGGAGGCAGTTTATAGCAGTTGGCACACACATTAAAAAGGAAGAAAGAAAAAAAGTCAATGATCTAACTCAAAACCTTCAGCAAATAGAAAAAGAGTAACAGTACAACACAACAGACTTGAGGAGAAAGGAAATTATAAGAACAAGAGTTGAAATCAATGAGATAGAAAACAGAAAAACAATTGAAGTCATCAGTAAGACCAGGAGCTGGTTTTTTGAAAGAATCAATAAAATTGACAAACCATTGGCACACTTAACAAAAGAAAAAAAGGAAAAGACACAAATTACTAAGGAATGATTGAGGCCACATCACAACAGAACCAGAGTAAATTAAACTTTCATATTGGTATATTATGAAAAGCTCTGGTAAATTGGAAACCTTAGAAGAAATGGACAAATTCCTTGAAACGCATGCCCTACCGAGATTGACGTGATCAGATGTAGAACACTTGCTCACAAAAGAAGAAATTGGGCAGATCATAAAAAGACTCCTTCTCTTGTAAAACCATCTTATGATTCTCAACTGTCAATAAAGGTTTCTTTAAAAAAAAAAAAGACTCCTCTGTTTTTGTAACAACCTTTTTGCTCTCCTTATAGGTCATAACCTTAATGTCATTATCTGGTCTTCGATCGTTATTTTTCTATGCCCCAACCATGGATGATACCCTTGATATCATCCCATAACTCATCTGGTCTTCAGTCAGTTCAATTCTTACCAACTGACAGATATATTTTAATGCAGGTATACATGCATAAATATACACAAATCATAAAAATGTACTTCCAAAATAAAGAAGAGTTGGGCTGTGTTGGGTTTTTTGTCAGTTTTGGTAATAATTCCACTGTGGCATCATCTAGATTATCCCTGTGAATGTTGTTGTGTGCCATAGGAACTAACCTATAACTGACCCTCCAGTGAGTTTTCAGAAGCAGTAAATTGCACCAGAGAGACTGCTCATTTTCCTCCCACAGAACATCGTGTAGATTCAAACCTCATAACTGTGAGTTGGCAGCACACTTCCTTAACACTAAGCTACCAGAACTTGAGTTTATCTTTTTAAGACCCTAAATTTATTTCATTTAGAATGCTTAGCTATATATACATCAGTGCTTTGAAAAAGTAAAACATCACGCAGCACATCTGCAGGTAAACATCAGAGAAGGATAACCTCACAAATTATGTGTCGTAATAGTATATGTAGTACAATAAAGCACACCAAAAATCCAGCTATTCTAAGTATACTTTGTCATAACTCTAATGCATCGTAAATTAGAATTCTCTGTATAACCAATTTACAGAGTTTGGTGTTTTTTTTTTTAATTTACAGAGTTTTTGAGATGAGCAGATGGAATTTAGAGAGGTAGCCTAGGGGGAGGAAAAAGAAAATTCAGTGATAAATGGCATTCTTTCAGCTTGATCCACATGAGATGGAAATAGCATAAATGTCTAATTTAGAATATAGTATATTTGTAGACAAAATAGACTCCTGAAGCCTCTTTTGGCCTAAATTAAATACTCCATCATATCTAACTTTTTTTTCCAATCCTATGTTCACAAGGAAATTGTTTTATAATTTGTTTTGCCTTTAGTGTTTTTATACTGAGAAGTGCAGGTTGTGAGCCATATAATATTCAAATATTAAAATTCTAAAAAACCTTATTATAAATCACTTGATATTTTGGCATGTATATGTTAAATCTTTTGTGGTTTGATTAACATCAGTTACTCTGCCTAAGTCTAAATTAATGTATGACATTCAGAGGACTGGTCTGTGGTCAGAAGTCACCAAGTTGTTATCATTGTGAGGTTTCTTCATTAAACAACTGATTGGCTTTTTCCTAACTCCTTTCTGATTTTTCTGGTCACCTTAAATCAGAACAAGTAGTTTACCTTCTGATACATAGTTCATCAGTTATGCAAAGATTCTTAATATCCTACTAGGGAAATAAAGGGGGGAAATGTGGAAATTGAAGCATTTTAACATAAGTTTAAATATTGAAATTATTTTTAAAAATCTGAACTGCATAATTTTTTATTTTTTTATGTAAATAAAAATTTTCTTTTATACTGGTTTACTTACAAGTTTGTATACATTGCTTTTCACACAGATCTTTCACATTTCTTTTACCCACCCTTCCTTTCACCCGTCAAATTGTATGACCCTTTGCTTAGTACCCCCCTTCCCCCACCAAGCCTCACCCCTCTGCTCCCCCCTCCCCCCTTATACACATTCTACAATAATGGTCTTATAAAGTGTTTGCTGACTTCGTTTGTTGACTGACTTAGTTCACTTATCATCATATTCTCCAGTTCCGCCCAAGTTAGGTACTGATTTACAAAATCATTTCTCCCATGTACTGCATAGTATTCCATCATGTGAATGTACCATAATTTCTCAGTCCATTCCATTGTGGTTGGCATTTGGGCTGTTTCCATGTTCTTGCTATGGTGAATAATGCTGTTATGAACATTAGTGTACAAGTCTCCGTTTATGCCTCAGTTCTTATTTTCTCGGAGTATATTCCAAACAGTGTAATAGCTGGGTCATATGGAATTTCTATGCCCAGCTTTCTGAGGAAACATCATAGCCTTCCATAGTGGTTGTAGCATTTTACAATCCCACCAGCAATGTATAAGAGTTCCCATCTCGCCACATCTTCTCCAACATTTAGTACTTCTTCTTGTTATGTGCCATCAAGCCACCTGCACTGATAGCGACCGTATGTACAACAGCCCTAAACACTGCTGTATCCTGTGCCAATCTTATTGTCTCTGACACAGCTACCCCCATTACCCCAGTAACTGAATCAATCCATCTCATCAATGGTCTTCCTCTCTTTCTCTGTCCTCCACCCTTCCAAGCATGATGTCCCTCTCCTAGGACTGGTCACTCCTTGCTGCATGCCCAAAGTAGGTCAGACAAAGCTTCAGAGTCCTTGCCTCGGAAGAGCAGCCTGGTTTCACCCTGTCTACGACTGTCCTGTTAAATTTTGGCCATGCTACTGGAGTGATATGGTATCTTATTGTGGTTTTGATTTGCATCTCTCTTATTGCTAGTGATTTGAGCATTTCTTCATGTGTCTCTTGGTCATCCGAATATCTTCTTCTGTGAACATTTTTTATGTCTTTTTTTTTCCATGTTTTAAATTACGTTTGAAATTTTTAAATCTCATTCTAACAGCAGCTCTTGTGTATGAGTAGTACTTGGTAGTAAAACTGCATTGCGGAAAATGGACATTGATTTTTTTCAACTCTTATTCCTAGACTGGGAAGTAGCATTCTCTTGGTGAAGTCAAATTCAGTTCTGATCTTACTTAACTTATATAGAGATCAAGTTCAGAACAGTTCTTGCTTTATTCAGTATGTATTTTCAAAAATTTGATGGAGAAATTAAAACATATAACATAAGATTTTAGAATACATTTCCATTTTGGTTCTCTTACCTAATAATCTTATTATGGTCCATAATCAATGTAAAAATAGTAAATATCTACTCTCTATCCTGAACTCTGCAAGACAGGCATAGATAGACTGCTTTAAAATGGTTGTGGTTGTGGTCTCATTTAATGATTTCTGGTCACCTAGTGGGTAAGGAATTACATTACCAACCCAAAGGAAGGCAGTTCATATTTACCAGCTGCTCTGTGGGAGAAAGATGGACAGTCTCTTCCCATGTGATCTATTGTTGTTGTTGTTGTTATGTGCCATTGAGTCGTTTGCGACTCCTAGCGACCCTATGTACAACAGCCCTAAACCCTGTTCTATCCTGTACCAATCGCATTGCCTCTGACACACCCATCCCGATTACCCCAGTCACTGAATCAGTCCACCTCATAGAGGGTCTTCCCCTCCTGCGCTGTCCCTCTACTCTACCCAGCATGATGTCCCTCCCCAAAGACCTGTCTCTCCTTGCAACATGTCCAAAGTATGTCAGACGAAGCCCCAGAATCTTTGCCTCCAAGGAGCAGCCTGGTTTAACCCTCTCTAGGATGAGTCTGTTTGTTTTCTTGGCAATACTCTAGCTTCTGAAGAGTCACGGGAGAGTCACTTATGAATCTGTTTGACTGGATGGAATGTACCAACAACAACATCATAATCTCATTGAAAAATGGGTTCTATATTGGTACTTTGTAGACAACTATTTTGCCGCCCTTTATAGGGATGCCAGGTAGTTTAGGAAACTGGTTTTGGGAAGTGAGTGTAATATAACCTTAATTGAATTTGAAATAATAAATACTAAAAGTCTAATTATTACTTCTAAAACTCCCTCTTTGCCGTAAGACTGATTGGTAATCTGTATTCCTGTTGTCACTTTGACCCTCTAGTTTTTCTTTTTCACTCCTTGATTTATTTGTATTTCATTGTAGGTGATTATGTTTCTGTAAGCAGTCCTGAGGGAAATTTTAAAAAATCTCAGCTCCAAGGATTAGAAGATCTCTTTTTATTAGCAGCTGGAACTGGTTTCACACCAATGGTTAAAATACTGAATCATGCATTGACTAATATGCCCAGTCTCAGGTATGTCCATTTATCTCTTAATTACCATCCTTTATGAGGTTATTAGATTTAATGTACAGTATTCTAAATTGATTAAATATTAAGTAGATCTTAATAGATACCCTTTAATTCCCACAGTTACTACTCCCAGATTTTCCGTTAATTTGGTTCTTTTATCTCATTTTATTTTGCTACTTTTGGTTATGTAATTGAAAAAATAAAAAAGACATTCACCCTATTTTACCTTTTGGCTTTCTATTTGTGCATCTTTTATTTTGGTGGGGGTTTTTTTTGTTTGTTTGCTTCATACATTCATTTATTGACATTATATTCATACAATCATTCCTATATATTGTTTTTTATAAAATTAATCACCATTGTTTTAATTATAATTGAAATGATTTAGGGTTTGGTTTTTTTTATTTCCCCCCCTCACTTTTAAGGAAAGTGAAACTGATGTTCTTCAATAAAACAGAAGATGATATAATATGGAGAAGCCAGTTGGAGAAATTAGCAGTTAAGGATAAGAGGTATGAAACTGGTACTCATTTAACCATTCATACATGTGTTTTTAGTCCAGGCCTGACTTTCTGTTACTGGTGTCCTGAATTGACTAGGAAGCAAAAAAAAAAAAAAAAGAAACATTAATGTGTCTCTGCTCCCCTTTTACACCAGAAAAAATTATATACTAGTTGGTAAGATAAAGGAGACATCACACGTGTATTAATAAAATGTGTGCTATATAAAATGTCTACCAGTTTACATTAAGTTGTTTATACTGAGTTAAGCTTAATTGGAAAGAATCCCATATAGTCACATTGGTAATTCAAAATGTTCTTGTTGTAATACAAGGTGGATCAAATAAATATGATAAATAAGGATTAAAATTAAAAAGCTTTCTTTACTACAAACACAAAAAACTTCAAACTCATTGTCATTGGTTTCCTATTGTTGTTATATGCCATTGAGTCAGAACTGATTCATCGCTGACCTTCCAGCAGATTTTCAGAGGCGATAAATTGCACAGAAGGAGATTGCCCATCCTTCTCCTGTGGAGTAGCTGGTGGATTTGAACTGCATGCCTTTGAGATTGCTGCACAGCTTCTTATCACTAGGTCACCTACCATTAATATACTAATGTCCATTGTGAGTTTGCAGGAGGAAATTTATTAATGCATTTTTAATAAGATCTTCTTCCTTTTTGTTTGTTTGAATTGTTGTTTACCATCAAATCAGCTATGGCTGATAGTGATGCCATGAACAGTGGCTCTGAATCTGCCCTATTCTGTGCCATCCTCATCATCTCTGACTCACTTGAGCCAACCATTACAGTCACTGTGTCAGTCAGTCTCGATGATATTCCCCTCCTTCACAGACCTTCCACCTTTTCAAGCCTAATGTCCTCTGTTTTCAAGGATTGATTCCTAATAACATACTCAAAGTGTGTGAGACGAAGTTTCACTGTCCTTGCCCCTAAGGAGAACCCTGACTGCACATTTCCCAAGACATACTTGCTTATCCATTTGGTAGTCCATGAGATACTCAAAACTCTTCTCCAACACCATTACTCAAAGACATTAAGTCTTCTTTTATCTTTATTCATTGTCCAACTTACAGACATATAGCAACTAATTGAAAAGATCTGGGTTTGGATCAAGTGTACCTTAGTCTTCAAACTGACATCTTTTCTCTTCAATGCTTTGTAGAGATCTCTTGACAACAGACTTCCCCAGTGCAAAATATCTTTGGATTTCCTGGCTGCTGCTATGAGAGATGTTGATTAGCATTTATTAATAGCTGTCAATAGAAGTCTCTGTATGCACTTTTTAAAAAATTCTTTATTATTATTATTAATTTTAATGAAAATTTGCAGAGATTTTGAATTTCCATTCATTCATTGTTGCACTTTTCCCCCTGCCCAGTCCTCCCCCTCCTGTCTGCTCTTCCCTTTGAAAAGTAAAAGAAAATCTTTCATTGTTTTACAATCCCTCCCCTCCCCCCAGGTCCACTACCCTATGCAGCCTTTGATCTAGACTCCTGTCATGACAATAATACCTAATCACATATCCCTAACCTCTTATCTGTTTCAATGCAGTATGCATTATTGATCCCATCTTTCTCAGTCTCCCCCCAACCTGATGTCCCATTCTACAACAGTGGCACTATGCAGTATTTGTCCTTTTATGACTGAGATATTTCACTCAGCATAATGTCTTCCAGGTTCACCCATTTTGAATAATATTGCATGAGTTCCTTGTTTTTCAATGCAGCGTAGTATTCCATTGTATGAATATACCACAACTTCTCTATCCATTTGTTTGTTGATGGGCACTTAGGTTGCGATAAACATGGGTGTGTGTGTATGCACTTTTGAAAATGCTGGTATAAGCAATAGGAAATACTTCAAGTATGACTAAACCTAGTGCCAGAATGTTGCTTACAACAACAGCTGAGAGAAAATATGTTCGGTTGAAGAAAACAAAGAAAGCAAAATCAAACAAAGAAAGCAAAATCAAACAAAAAAACCCTAACACAGTCATCTAGAGTATGAAGGTAATTTTAAAAGATTTGAAAGCAATAGGATATTCAGAATATGCCTTTTAGAAAAAGTAAATTTGGCAATCCAGCAAACTTTCTAAAGCATTTCTAAGATGATTAAAAGTTATGTGTAATAGTTTCAGAGCTTGATAAGTCATATAAAATATCTGAAGTAAATAACTTATATATATGGTAATGTGTTATTATTTGTTGCTCTGTACCATCAAGTCATAACTGACTTGTAGCTGACCGTCCAAGAGTTTTTCAGAGGCAGTAATTCACATGGGAGGATACTTACTGCTCATCTTTCTTTCACAGAGCAGTTGGTGAATTTGAACCACATGTCTTTGTATTGGCAGCACAACTCCCTAACACTTTGCCACCAGAGCTCCCTTTGTTAGTATAGTATAGGTAGTATTTCAGACCTTTTAAGACTTAAAAGCCTCAGAAACTCAGCTTTCCCAGAGGTTCCAGGTTCTTCTGGATATTTTATGATTCTGTTTTCTATTCCCCACCACCTGCTTTTTCCATTGCTCCATTTTCTCACTTAAGAAAGATAAAAAATATCAGTGGTCATGGAGTTGATTTTGACTCACAGTGACCTCGTGTGTTTCTGAATAAAGCTGTACTACTTTGTGTTTTCAGGGGCCATGATCTTGTAGAATTCTTTTGGCAGGCCCTTCTTCCGTGGCACCTCCTTGTGTATTAAAGCTGCCACCCTGTTGAGTAGTTTCCTTACCCCTTTGATCACAAATTAATGATGACTTGAACTTACTTAGCCTTTAAAAATTTACTGTTCTTATCTCTATAAAACATATTTACTATATTTTACTATTACTAGTATCAGCAATTTAGAATGAAAAATACAAACACAAATTAAAGAAACACAGATTCCTAGGCTTTCTAATGTCTTTTGCATCCGTTTACTAGATGGAAAATTAATGTTTGCATTTTATGATAATTTTAAAGACCTAAATTCCAGTTTTCATTCTACCTTTCACTTTGAACGTTACACAGAAATTACTCAGCTCTCAGGACTTCTCAGTCTGCAAAATGAAATAATGCCATCTTTTCTACTTACTTCATAAAACTGTGGTATGAACTGGAGGACAATAGTGTAAATGCTTTGGAAACAAGCCCTGCCTTCTTGTTGTGTGTTCCAGTGAGGCAGAACCCACCCAAAACTGACCCTCCCATGGTTCTTCTCACTGGAGGAGATTGCCCTTCTTTGTTCTGCAGAGCAGTTGGTGAATTCAAACCTGTGCTTTTGGAATTGCAGCATGATTTCTTAGCACTAGGCTATCAGAGCACCCCCATTGTCAACCTAGGTATCTGAAATGTGGGTATAGAGATTACATATAAAGCAGCTGTTAGTTTCCTTATTGTATTAACTATTTGAACTTGTGTTTTCTGAAAATAAACATTTAAAAAGATACAACTAGGATGTTTAATAAATATAAATATATCTGGAAGCTTTTCAACAAAGGTGTTCTTTAAGATTGTTGTTGTTAGGTGCCCTTGAGACTGTTATGACTCAAGATGATCATATGAACAACTGATTGAAATGTGCAAGGACTTGGAGTCAGAAAATCAAAAGGGCCGA